>NC_051237.1:21600090-21632590 GCF_015220715.1 Pygocentrus nattereri | reverse complement strand
CTTCACCGAGCCATGTTTGAGTGTCTTTTTTAAAGGGCCAATATCATGGAAGGCTGTACTTTTGAAAAAAATAAGAGTTTGACATAGTAGATAAGCATTGGTAAAGTATGGAAACATACAGCCCATATTTGGAATATAATATTTAAAAAATATTGAACGTTTGTATTTGTGCCGTAAAAAAAACAGCACATTTTCCAAAATAGTAACTTTAAAGGAGACGGCAAACATTTACTTTTAATATAAGTTAATGTCAAGAGATTTTATTCCAAGTTATTTTCGAGCATTTCTATTGGTCCATTGAATGAGACACAATACAGAACAGCCAATCAGAACATAGCTCATTTACATATATTAGTTTGAAAAGCTCAGTAACTAGAACAGCCTGTTTAATTGTAAGGGATAAAGAGAGCCATGTAAAATGAATTATGACTGTGGTAAATAAACTACAGTAATATGTGGAAAAAACAAGAAAATTGTAGGATATATACATATATATGTCTGTTGTCAGAAGAAAACCTTGTATCTCCAAAATGATGACGTTACAGGAGAAGGAAAAAACCTACTTTAATTTAAATGTAAGTCAATGGAACCAGACATCTTTCCAAGTGATTTTGGGTCATTTCTTTTGGACCATTCGTCATGAAATTGACACACAATGTAAAGAGCAACGGGCATTTACAGTTTATTTAAAAAACTGAAAAACGACAAAAATGACAAAAAAGTTTGCACACGTACGAGTTTCCCTCAGTTTGAGATGATCGGCATTCCTTTTTTCTGTCCACTTCTATTTCGGACAAACTGCTTAACGTGAGGGACGTCTCTTCCTTCCCCTAAAGAAGTGAACCCTTTAGGGGTCGTAAAGCTGTCATGACTGCTTGTGAATGTAGGTGGAGCGTGTTTTATGTCCAGATCTATTCTGGAGAGCCCAGCCTGTATTGCCCTGGACCACATGTTTTTGATCACTCAGGCTGCTTTGACTACTGAGCTGTTTACATGACCGTATCTTACTTTAGGAAAGGGCGATATGGCAGAAGTATGACATCACATTACTACAAGACTTTTTCACAGCATACAATATGTAGCATGAAGAATAAATAGATCATTTAATTGACTAATAATCAGTCGATCGGCTTAAATGTGGCCTGTTAAAGTGAAGAGCTGTCACAGCTCATGTTTTGTCCACCAAGAGCTAAATTTCCATCATGGAAAAAAAGTGGCACTTTGTTTAAGACCGTCTATAATAATTTTACTACCTCAGGACCTGCTGTGTTTCTGTCTGTCATCTGACTGCGTGACTCAGATCACAGCATGTTAAATATCTCTGCTCCTTATTCCACGACCTCATGTCCAGAATGAGTGCTGTGTCGGGGCTGCGCTGTCCTGTCTGTTTACTGTGTCTGATGTCTGTTTAATTTATCGTATTTATTGCTTCTAGCTTAATTTTTTGTTTGACCACTGTGTCTGCACGTTCGCACTTTGTGTTCCTTGTTGCACCGTGAAGTTCCTGGAGGAAAGTAATTTCACTCCACTGTGTGCTTGTACATAGACGGAATGACATCAACAGCCTCTTAACTTGACTTGACTTAATAAGCAGTTAGCTAAAAATAAGTCACTATGTAAAATAACGTTATAGCTCTTCAGATGGCAGCATTATTTAACCGGTTCAATATTTTACTGTGCTAGTTCACCAGACGAGGTTTGCAGGTGGAGCAGATGGGCATATTTTTCATGTGAGGTATATTTGAGCTGTATTTTAAGCGAATTAAGCAGTTATGCATAGTTAGCACACTAATGTATGTGATGCTGTGACAGAACGAGTTGCAGAATGTTGCTAAAAACGTCTAATTAGCAGAAATTGGGAGCGTGTTCCAATGACTAATGTACTGTTAGTAATGTAACGTGTGGAGTGTGGATGTTTGTCGGGGAACATTAGTTTAATCTGGCAATTACAGTGTGAATTGTATGTATGCAGGGAGTAGTTTGGTATATCAGAGCACCAGCACGGAGGGAAAGCTAGCATTTACTGACCGTTCTGCTGCTTCAGAATCTACACCTGCATGCTGCCTTGTCCACTGGTTCAAGATGATGGTGTGCTAAGATAAGTCAGACTGGCATATTGCTGCTGTCAGAGTGTCACGATTGGCCCCTCCCAGTCCCCCATGTGCTTTTTTTCCCCTATTGGTCTTGTCCATGTGCTTCCTTGTTTTGATTCTTCCCTGTCCTACCCCCTTGTTTCTAGACTCTGCCCTTGATTGTTTTCACTTGTGTGTTGTTAACCCTCATTGTTCCTGTATTTAAGCCCTGTGTTTTCCCCTGTTAGTTTGCTGGTCTTTGCATTTGTATTGTGTGGTGTTTGATCTTCTGGCCTCCGTTGTGTGTTTTAGCCTGTGTTCCTTTTTGTCATGTCTGTCCCTCGATCTCTCCGTGTTGGCTTGTTGACCCTGGATTGTTTAGACCCTGAGTTTGGATTTGCCCCTTAATAAATCTTGCTTCTCTCAGCATATGCATCCACCTCATCATCGCTCCCCCGCGTTACACAGAGCAAAACCTTGTATCTCACCATTTGAAAATACCCGTCGCTCTTTACATTGTGTGTAAAGATTATGATGAATGGGCTGAAAGAAATGGCCCAAAATTTTAGGGGAAAAATTCTGGATACATTGTCTTACAGTAAGAGTAAAGCATGTTTTTTTCTCCTGTTGTTTTGTTCCAATAGCAGCGATATGTTATATGTGTCATCTTTTAGGAGTGTTTAACATTTAAAGCATTCCAGTCTAAAAATCTGTTTTTAATTGAGTGGGCAATCAGTGAGTCAGTGCATGTCTCTCACCTTACCTGCATACTTTATACTAAAAACTCAGGAAATTAATTATGACATTATGAAATTCTGCCCACACATATCTGGGGTTTAGGTCTCCTGTGAAGCTGGCGAGTGAGCCTGCTGGCTTTTTAGCATGCTTGGACACCGAAAGCACAAAGTAGCAGTCATAATATTTTTTTGTTATATATATTTATATACACACCCTGGCATTGTCTGAATGAACTACAAACTGAAACACCTTCTTCAAATTGGTGCGCGTATGAGTTGCATATGTTGTATGTGACTATTATTTATGTTAAGAAAAAGCTTCCAGGCGTCCCTTCCTTTTTGAGTCAAGTCAGCTTTATTGTCAATACTACAATATGTACAGGACATACAGTGTACTGAAACTGCGTTACGCTCGGACCCCGTGGTGTAGCAATAACATTAAACAGACGGTAAACAGGAAAAGTGTGAATTTAAATAGACACTAAAAAACACAAATCGTAAAAATAAACATGAATTCTAGAAAAATAGAATAATAAAAAATAATATAAATCACTATGATTGAATTGCTGCCCTCTTTAGCTCAAGCTTTTATCTAACTCGAGGCTGTATGTCTAAAGTTAGTATTTTAGTTAGTATTTTAGACATAGTATAAAAATATAGTCATATTGCCGACTAAGCTAAAATCATTAGATAATATCGAATCACTGCTGTGCTTGTAAACATAGTTACTATGATTAATGGTAACACTTTATTTGGATGGTCCACTGTAAATGCTTTGTAGATGCTCAGAATATCTTTAAGTAGCATTCAATAAAAGGTACATTAAATGTATGTAAACTGAACTTGAAGTTGAGTGTAGAGGATTCTATTAAATCTATATCTAATCCTAAGCCTAACACTAACCATAATGGTGTTGATAATCAACTGAGAATCACCAGAAAGCTTGTCAATGAGTGCGTTTACATGCACTAATAATAATAAACTGATAACGTCAGGAAAACAGGTTTTGTCAGCCAACCAACATGTTTACATGTCCTTGAGTAATCAGATAATAGGGAGACTCTGGGTCTACATGACTCAGACAGTAATCAGATTTCTGCTTTGCAAACAGCCAATAAACTCCCAGAAGAAGACGTGACATTCACGGCATTTGGCTGGCGCTCTTATCCAGAGCAACTTACAATTAGATCATTTTACACAGGTAGGCAAAGGTGGTGCTAGGAGTCTTGCCCGAGGACTCTTACTGGTATAGTGTAGGGGGCTTACCCAAGCAGGGGACTGAACCCCAGTCTAAAGCATAGAAGGCAGAGGTGTTACCCACTAAACTAACCAACCACGTAATATAAAACTCAAACCTCATGTGGTGGCTTTTTTTTTTTTTTTTGAAAAACATTGCACCACTTTACCTGAAAATATGAACATACATCATCTAGAAGATGAGAGTATTTATATCATTCGTTTCATCAAGCATGTATTTGGTTTCAGTGTCTCTCCAAAAGTGTTTTGCTGCGTCTTGCGGCAACACTGCTCTCTTATTTCCTGTACTGCGGTCTGTTTTCACGCATGTGCAGACTGAGAGATGCAAAAGAAATCAGAGTAAGAGTTGACATGCATTGAGAAATCTGAAAAACAGCTATGTTTATCAGATTTTGATCTAAGAAATCAGTGTGCTGTTTACATGACCTTTTGAATAATCAGATATCAAATTATGATCGGATTATTGAGTACACATAAACACACTCAATGATTTAAGTATCTATAGATCATCAATAGATGGCCATCCAAATAAAGTGTGACCTGATTAACATAATTATTTCTCTTAACTGTCTCTCTTGATGTGCCCAGGCCTGTAGGTGATCAGATTGATGCTGAAGATGGAGCCCAGTTTACTGGGATCAATGCGGCTCCCGCTTTTGATTCTGCTCACTGGAGTGACGTTAGGAGTGGTGGAGTTGGAGCCGTTATCTCAGGATCACAGTGGAGAATCTTCTCTCAGGAACATCACTCTGGCCGTTATCCTACCGCACCAGAACACGGAGTACCCGTGGGCCTGGCCTCGAGTGGGCCCTGCTCTCTACTGGGCCCTGGAGAAGGTGAACTCTGACCCCACCCTGCTGCCAGGTTACCACATGCAGCTGGTCTTCAGCAGCAGTGAAAACAAGGAGGGCTTTTGCTCTGACTCAGTGGCGCCCCTAGTGGCCGTGGACCTGAAGTTTGCCCATGACCCGTGGGCCTTTATTGGGCCGGGATGCGACTATGCTTCCTCACCTGTGGCCCGCTTCACTACGCACTGGGAGGTTCCCATGGTGACGGCTGGAGCCCCAGCAATTGGCTTTAACATGTACTCGTCTATCACCAATACGGGGCCCACGCACAAGAAACTGGGCGAATTTGTGGTGAGGATGCACCACAACTTTGGCTGGCACAAGCACGCCACTGTCATGTTTCACGACAAAAAGAATGACGATCGGCCGTGCTACTTCGCTGTGGAAGGGCCGTACGCAGAGATGACCGCAGACAACATCACGGCGAAGGACATGGTGTTTAATGAGGATGAAGAATCGCTGTCCTACGCAGATCTTATCAGTGATATTAGCCAACGAGGACGTGGTGAGTCTGAAGCTTAAATGGCCTGTGCTAGTAGTAGCTGTAGTTAATAAACTGCTAATTGACTTAATTAAATTAATTGACTTACCAGAAAGCAGAAACATGTCCTTGCTATTTGCTGTTTGCAGTATATCAGGGGTCGACAACCCAAACAACCTGGGGCGCCACAACATTTTATTTCCAACTTACAATCTTGGCTGTGAATGTGTGTCAGTATGTGCTGATGTGTTAATATAGGCTTAAAATATAATATAAACAAACATGCAGACTTACTTTGCTCTGCTTTAAGCTTTAGCTTAGCTATAGCTGCTTTTCCGCATCTCCAGCAGGAAACCAAACTGACTTCAGCCTCAAACGCAGATCAAACGTAGCAGGAAACCAGCTGGAGTGATTATAAATGCACATAAGTCCATTCATCTCCATATCATTAATGGTCATCTTAAACCTTTCTCTTTGCCATTTTGGTGAGATTGCGTTGGTATGTGCGCTGACCTCGGCCTTGGTGGTTGCTAAGCTATTGCTAGGCCGTCGCTTTGATTTCCCAGCTGGTTGCAAAGGTGTTACAGAATGTGCAGTGTCAATTATGAAATGAAGCACAGTAAGTTGACTTGGTAAACAGTAATTTTGATTGTTAGAGGCCCAAGTTAGCATATTAGAGACGTCTACGGTGTCAGGATTTCCATCAGCAAATCCTGTTATTAATATAATGATTAGCAAAAGATAAATTCTGCAGACCTAGTGTACAAACCACTTCTGAAGCCCCTTTTAGTTCCAAAAACATTTACATTCAAGCTAATACTGATCAATCAGTGGTCTAAAAGTGAAATCAGACCTAAGAATATATATATACATATATATATATATATATATATATATATATATATATAAAACAAGAACTTGTTAATAAAAAGAGTAACAAGGATCTTTGCTTCTGTGCCGAAGAGAAAATGTGTGCATTTTCACTTCATGTGTTTAGGAATTCTTGTAAAACTAAAATATACTGAGTTATCATGCTAGTATATCAGCTGTTTAGGGCAATAATGATACGGACTAGTGTGTAAATACTACCCTAATCACAACTCCGGAAACAATCAAGGCCTGGAATGATCTCTTCCCTTCGTCTTTTCGAGAACACATCTGAAAGCAGGCGTGAGAGGAGAGTATGAGCATGAAAAAGAGGTTTGAAAGAAAGACAGAGCCCAGGAGGGAAAAATGTGAGGAAATTGTATACAGAAAAAAATCATAGTGTGTATGAGTTTGAATAATGTAGAGGATTCTGAACAAAAAAAGTCCCTTCCCATCTGTTTCCCAGACCAAGTTTATTAGAGGCCCGTATAGAACAAAAGCAGAGGCATTTTCAAAGATGCCTGAGATGGAGAGTTGAATGAGAGTCACTGTCAGATTGATAATAAAGTCACCTGATGATTATTTTGATTATCAGTCAAGTAATCAGAGCCTTTAAAGGCCTTCCCTGAACAGTACCAGACCACTGCAGAACCCTTTACAGACTTTATTTAACTGCGCCATCAAAAGATATAATAAATCATTTTAAATGCAATAATAATCATTTTGTGCAGTCAATCATGATTAATTAGCTCAAATATGATGAAAATTTTTTTTCTATTTAAAAAGCAGAGAATTTTGTCAGGGAACAAAATAAGCTCAGAAATCAGAAAGTACTGATTACGTTCACTCACTGTTTTTATCATGTGATGAAAAACGCAGAAGAAGATGAAAACCATGTGATTTCCACAGTACGAGCACCAATCCTCCAGTCTTCATCACCGACGTCCAGTGAGAGAAACAGTTGCTGCACATATGTGTGTATCATATATATCCCATGCGTCGAACACAAGGCCTGCGCGCCAAGTCATGCTCATGGCTCCGTCCTCTCCGGCCCTCCAAATTATTTTAATAATTAGCCCATTTCACCATGATCTACACTACAACCCCCAGCGTGCACTGCTGCGTAATGTGCACGCCCACCTTCCCTCCCCCAAAAACACTCTACTGGACTGCGGTTACATCACCAAAAGAAAAGTTGGCAAGTGTCTCATTAAAATAGGCCGTTTTTAAAAAACCTCCCTCCTGGGAAGATTTAAAGACGTTTAACAGCCCGGAGCTAAATATGAACATACATCATCTAGAAGACGAAGACTATTTAAATCCTTGATTCACAGTGTAGACTGAGAAATCTGAAAGAAAACAGAGTAAGAGTTTACATGCAATGAGAAATCCTATTACTGAGCTAAATATCCAGCTCTCCTTATCAGATTTCTCAATTGGATTTCTAGATCGGAGTATGTTTACATGACCATTTGAATAATCGGATAACTGCAGAAATCCGGATGTGGTATGATCGTATTATTGAGAGCATGTAAACATGATAAATAAAACATAGGCATTCTTTGGCTAGTAAGCGGGTAAGCATGAGGTACAAACTCTGTACTGGATAAATATTTTCTGTTACGATGAGACAGTTTAATCAAATTACGTCCGAATGCCAAACATGTTCTATACTTTTGAAAAAGATGATTCTTCAAAAGTTCTTTAGTAAAGTAAAGGGTTCTGTATTGGACCGTGAATACACAAAGAACCCTTTGCATAATTTAATGGGCTCTTTGCATCACGAAATGTCTCATTAGATTGATAGAGAATGTGCTTTAGATGGTTCTGTATAGAACTCATTTTGAAAAGGGCTCTGTGTAGCACCAAAAAGGGTTCCACTGTTATTACAGGCCAAAGAACTCTTTTTTGGTACTACATAGAACCCTTTTTGCTAAGAGTGTAGATGTTAACTGAGAAATCGTGGGGTATCTCCAACATGCTGATGATAATTGCCAAGACAGTTTAACTAAACTACTCCAAAATGACTAACATGGTAGATAGGAGATTTAATATTTCATATATATTTTAACTTTAGGGAGTCATATGCCTTCAAAGTGGGGGGACGAGATCATTATTTATTATCACTCACCTTTAATTCTTCAGTGAAATGAAACTGAAGTCACCCTTTTTCCAGCTACTTGTTCGAATTTTCCCATTCCACCTTAAATGGTACAGCAGTTCTGACGCCTGAGGCGCCAAAATGTAACCTCCATTTAAGGTGGAATGGGAAATTTAGCTAGCTAGCTATCGAGACATTGGCATAGTACTAGCGATTTTATGCTAGTTATAAAGAAAAGGACCACAATACATCAAAACTCTATTAAACTAAATTCATACAGTGTTTATCTTAATTTTTAACAGAGAAAATTCTCTTTGATTCTTTGATCACTTGTGCAGCCGTCCAGCCGGTCTTTCTTTTTCTTATAGCGCTCTGTATGGACTGTGACTCTAAAACCTCCGTTTAGTGGGCAATGTAACCCTAACACTTCGCCCTACAGCTCAACAGAAATCAGGACACCCTACCCCCAGACGTGAACAGAAGAGTAGGGCTAAGTGGTAAGGGCGTGGGGTGAAATGGGATTGGGCCTAAATTTCGTCGTAATGTCAGGTGCTTAAGCAGGAAAGTAAACACCTCCAAGCTCCAGGTGGAAATGTGGCAGAAAATGAGGGCACAAAATACAAAATTTGTCAATGGTAAAAACCCAGTAATCCATTGTTTTCTTTTATCGCCCAGATTCAGTTTCATTTATAGGTAATAGACAGTTATGTACTATATAAGACTCTGTACTTTATTCACTCACAATCTCCTTACCCCATATAACTGCCTGCTACCTTTTACTCAAATACAATTGCACAGTACTGTTTGTACCACACACTTATCCAGTTAATACCTAGAACCTTTTGGGGATTTCAGTGTAATTTCATTATGAGACATTCTATGGAAACAATCAATTTTGTGTCCCTAGCATTTACAAATATATTACATATATATCATATAGACCGCAGAAGAGCTCGTCTTCACAGTCATGTGTGAAGGCTGAGGCCATATTTTGAGGTAAAAACATGTTTTTCTGCTAATTTAACTGCAATAATCTATACATGACTATGAAATATATGATTCAAATAACATAAAGAAAACAAATGCCAAGTAAATATTATAAAATATATCATGAAAGTTCCCCAGGAGTCGTGTCACTGGTGTAACTGCGTAACAAAAAAAGCTCTTATTTTGAAATAAAAGTCACACTGATGACATCACTCTACTTCCTTTCACCTGTTTTCTGAGGGTCTATGAAGAAAAGATCATGGTGAGTCCACTGCGTCGTTCAGTTCTCAGAGATTTTCTCACTTAGCTCCTGATTTCATGTGAAGCTTTTAGCTGACGTCACTTTAATTGCTTTATTCTTTGGTAACTGTGAAAAAATAGAAAGCGAATGGATTTAATTAGATATTTTAGTGGGTGTTCCATGACTGGCGGCCTGTGGTTTGATGCTCTGTAGGAGTTATTTTGTTGAATGCATTTTTCATCAAAATGTCTCTGGTGTTACCTTTCGTATCTGTAACACCAATGACAGTGAGTAACACCAGTGACCCTTAAACTGTCTTGGAACTTACCATCATGTTAACCATAACAATTTTCTAGTGCTTTGGAGTTTGCACTTCACACTTGGTAAATACCTAGAACTTAACTGACTACAAAAGAAAGCACTATTGTTTAATCACTCATTAACGGAGTCCTACTGATGACATCCTGTATAAATGAAAATAATGCGTGGCCACGCCTTATTAACGCGTGGGGAAGAGAACCTAATGAGAACCTTCAGCAACAATCTGATCACCTACAGGCCTGGGCACATCAAGAGAGACAGTTAACAGAAATAATTATGTTCATCAGGTCACACTTTATTTTGATGGTCACCTTTAGATGATCTACAGATGAAAATCATTGAGTGTGTTTATGTGTACTCAATAAAATGACTTAGTAAGTCATGGGAATGAGATGATTAAGTCGTGGCCATGACTTTGTAAGGCGTGGGAACGAGATCACGGCTTACTTAGTCGTGGCCACGCATTAGGATCGCGTTCCCACGCTTTACTAAGTCGTGACCACGACTTAATTATCTTGTTCCCATGCTTTACTAAGTTGTGGCCAGTTATACAGGATGTTATCAGCGGGGCTCCGTACTCCTTTATTTTTTAATTATCCTAATTTAATTTCTGTTGTTTTAGTTTCTGTTCTCCTCATTTGTGAAGCACTTTGAATGACAGCGATGTATGAAAGGTGCTATATAAACAAACCTGCCTTATCATGGGAGCTGAATTGAGTAATGGTGACAGCCCTACTTGAGTACTACGTGTCTGCATCTTTCCGGGAACATTTTTGGGGAAACGATTTATGCCTCTGTACTCATGACATAATAGGACATTAGCACACGTAGGTACACAGAGTACCAGAACAGCATAATGAAAACACAGGCTCTTCTTTCTCTCCTCTCTCCACAGCGCTGCTCTCTCTAACCCCTCACTGCTTCATTATAGACATGTTGATGAGACACCTCTATGTCCACTCTTCTCTCTTTCAGTGCTTTATAACATAGTTAATGATGAAGTGAGAGAACTGTTGTTTCTGAGGGGTCCACCAGCACCGGATCGCTGGGGTTGCTCACTTTGCTCCTCATGCATTATTAAAAGCTCGGCGTGATTATAGGCCTGTTGGAGCTGGGTTACTTTCACTCAGGGAGCTTCTGTAATTTATTTGATTACTGAGGAGATCTGTGATTTTAAACCAGTAAGAAGCTGAAACGGCTCTCATTAAAGGTTGATGACCTAATTTTTAAAAAATCGCTGATTAAAATGCCATTAAATGAGCTTAGTTGTCAGTTTACGTTATAATAATAATATTTTACATTTACAGCATTTGGCTGACGCTCTTATCCAGAGCGACTTACAATTTGATCATTGTACACAAGTAGGCGAAGGTGGTGTTAGGAGTCTTGCCCAAGGACTCTTATTGGTTTAGTGTAGGGTGCTTACCCAGGTGGGGGATTGAACCCTAGTCTACAGCGTAGAAGGCAGAGGTGTTAACCACTACACTACACCAATTTTTTTACTGGTCTCTCTAGGGAGCCTCACTAATGAAAGGCTATATAAATAATACTAAAACTAAAACTAGTGAATGTATGAATCTGCAGTGTGTGTAGTTTTACAGTCTAATGGTAATAATTGTGGAGTGATTTTAATCCAGTATGAATTTGCAGTGTGTGTAGTTTTACAGTCTGATGGTAATAATTGTGGAGTGATTTTAATCCAGTATGAATTTGCAGTGTGTAGTTTTACAGTCTGATGGTAATAATTGTGGAGCGATTTTAATCCAGTATGAATCTGCAGTGTGTAGTTTTACAGTCTGACGGTAATAATTGTGGAGCGATTTTGATCCAGTATGAATCTGCAGTGTGTGTAGTTTTACAGTCTGACTGTAATAATTGTGGAGTGATTTTAATCCAGTATGAATCTGCAGTGTGTGTAGTTTTACAGTCTGACGGTAACAATTGTGGAGTGATTTTAATCCAGTATGAATCTGCAGTGTGTGTAGTTTTACAGTCTGATGGTAATAATTGTGGAGCGATTTTAATCCAGTATGAATCTGCAGTGTGTGTAGTTTTACAGTCTGACTGTAATAATTGTGGAGCGATTTTAATCCAGTATGAATCTGCAGCGTGTACTTTTACAGTCTGACGGTAATAATTGTGGAGTGATTTTAATCCAGTATGAATCTGCAGTGTGTGTTGTTTTACAGTCTGACTGTAATAATTGTGGAGTGATTTTAATCCAGTATGAATCTGCAGTGTGTGTTGTTTTACAGTCTGACTGTAATAATTGTGGAGTGATTTTAATCCAGTATGAATCTGCAGCGTGTGTAGTTTTACAGTCTGACGGTAATAACTGTGGAGTGATTTTAATCCAGTATGAATCTGCAGTGTGTAGTTTTACAGTCTGACTGTAATAATCGTGGAGTGATTTTAATCCAGTATGAATCTGCAGTGTGTAATTTTACAGTCTGACGGTAATAACTGTGGAGTGATTTTAATCCAGTATGAATCTGCAGTGTGTGTAGTTTTACAGTCTGACTGTAATAATTGTGGAGTGATTTTAATCCAATATGAATCTGCAGTGTGTGTTGTTTTTACAGTCTGACTGTAATAATTGTGGAGTGATTTTAATCCAGTATGAATCTGCAGTGTGTGTAGTTTTACAGTCTGACTGTAATAATTGTGGAGTGATTTTAATCCAGTATGAATCTGCAGTGTGTGTAGTTTTACAGTCTGACGGTAATAATTGTGGAGTGATTTTAATCCAGTATGAATCTGCAGTGTGTGTAGTTTTACAGTCTGACTGTAATAATTGTGGAGTGATTTTAATCCAGTATAAATCTGCAGCGTGTGTAGTTTTACTGTCTGACTGTAATAATCGTGGAGTGATTTTAATCCAGTATGAATCTGCAGTGTGTAGTTTTACAGTCTGACGGTAATAATTGTGGAGTGATTTTAATCCAGTATGAATCTGCAGTGTGTAGTTTTACAGTCTGACTGTAATAATTGTGGAGTGATTTTAATCCAGTATGAATCTGCAGTGTGTGTAGTTTTTCAGTCTGACTGTAATAATTGTGGAGTGATTTTAATCCAGTATGAATCTGCAGCGTGTGTAGTTTTACAGTCTGACTGTAATAATTGTGGAGGGATTTTAATCCAGTATGAATCTGCAGTGTGTGTAGTTTTACAGTCTGACTAATAATTGTGGAGTGATTTTAATCCAGTATGAATCTGCAGTTTGTGTAGTTTTACAGTCTGACTGTAATAATTGTGGAGTGATTTTAATCCAGTATGAATCTGCAGTGTCTGTAGTTTTACAGACTGACTGTAATAATTGTGGAGTGATTTTAATCCAGTATGAATCTGCAGCGTGTGTAGTTTTACAGTCTGACGGTAATAATTGTGGAGTGATTTTAATCCAGTATGAATCTGCAGTGTGTGTAGTTTTACAGTCTGACTGTAATAATTGTGGAGTAATTTTAATCCAGTATGAATCTGCAGTGTGTGGAGTTTTACAGTCTGACTGTAATAATTGTGGAGCGATTTTAATCCAGTATGAATCTGCAGTGTGTAGTTTTACAGTCTGACGGTAATAATTGTGGAGAGATTTTAATCCAGTATGAATCTGCAGTGTGTGTAGTTTTACAGTCAGACTGTAATAATTATGGAGTGATTTTAATCCAGTATGAATCTGCAGCGTGTGTAGTTTTACAGTCTGACTGTAATAATTGTGGAGTGATTTTAATCCAGTATGAATCTGCAGTGTGTGTAGTTTTACAGTCTGACTGTAATAATTGTGGAGTGATTTTAATCCAGTCTGAATCTGCAGTGTGTAGTTTTACAGTCTGATGGTAATAATTGTGGAGTGATTTTAATCCAGTCTGAATCTGCAGTGTGTAGTTTTACTGTCTGATGGTAATAATTGTGGAGTGATTTTAATCCAGTCTGAATCTGCAGTGTGTAGTTTTACAGTCTGACGGTAATAATTGTGGAGTGAATGCTCTTCTGTAAGTAGCTGAGCCTGGAGGTCTCTCAGTGATACCAATCTTGTTCTAGTCCACTCCACACAAATAGGAAAATAATATGGTGCTGTTATTGAATGTGTCCTGTGGCGTAACACTGGCATGAACATTCCAGTTGTCTGTGGGAGTTTGGGGAAAGTTACCCTTCCATGTGCCCCTCATGTTCTTTCACAGCACATGTGTCTGATTGGATATGGTTTAGAGAGCATTATCAAAAATAACTTTCAACCTGTTTAGCAAAATTCTTGTTTTATCTCCTTAATGACCTCATCATTCAAAGGATTCAGAGAAAAAACATATCGTGTTTGAAACCATTGGGCACGATAGTGATTTATAAAAATCCCATTTATTTTTCTAATATAAATATCCAGCTGAGACCCAGAGTTTCTAAAGGCAGGCGTAAACTGTGCGTTTTTTAAACTCGATTAGGTCGAAGCCAACTGAATTTCATGATCGGGCAGAATTTCAGCTTCATCGGTTGTGGTTTGCCGTGCAGTGTGAGAGGGGAAACGATGACGGATTAACTGCCCAAACAATCTCTGACTGAGCAGTTGGATGATCGGATGGATTTCTGAGATGTCATAAATTTTGGACGCATGTCTCACAGTCTGAGCAGCCTCAGGAGCCAATTTCTCAACGTCGCACCCAAAACCACACACGGTCACAGCCACCGCTCCTCCACATTTGTGGCACCAGCGTCCTTGTATGCTGACTTTGCTGTTTGACTGAGTTGCATTATGAGGTGTAAATAAATATGGAGATTTTTTTTGTCAGACCACCTGTTCTTCAGCTTCACAGTTTGTCGATGGCTGAATCTCACACGGCCCCTACTTCTTCTACATGGCTTCTACACCAAAACAGTGCACTGTTTGTCCCGTATGGAACTGTGCACACATGGCTGAAGGTCTGAAGGCAATTTATTAAACATGTCATGCGTTTTATGGGTGCAGGGCCTGTTTTAAAGTGTGATGCACTCTGTAGGGAGGAGGGGGCCATTTAAGATTCAGCCAGTGTTTTTGTTTAGGACTCGAAGGCGCAGCATGTTGTTTTGAACAAAACAGTTTCATTGTAAGTTATCTGTAGACAGAGCTGACTGTAAGGGCTGCATTTCACAAGCAGTGTGAACTCCCATGTCACATCGTGTCAGTTGCACAGTGTGAGTATATAAATCACAAGCTTTGGCCAAATACGATGGGCAATTCAAACGTGCAGTGTGAGTCACTAAAGAACAAGATTTCTGAAATCGCACAGGGTATGTCTGGCTTAATGTGGGCATGACGCCGATTATGGAATAACAACATGACTTCAAAGGTCTATGATGATCTGTGTAATTATGCTCCACAGAACTACCTTAATCCAATAACCCGTATTACCTAAAGTGTCTATTTTACAGCATCTAATACAGCTGTTATATGATACATGTGTGAGCTGTGATTACACTGTGTTCTCTGCAGTTTGTCTCTCTGTGTGCTGGTTTAGAGTGAGTAATTGCTGGCTCAATCATCTGAACTATGGAGCAGTGTGTGTGTGTGTGTGTGTGTGTGTGTGTGTGAGAGAGAGAGAGAAAGAGAGATTCTTTTGGCTGTGTGAGCTGCTGTGTGTCGTGATGTCTGCTTGGAGGTGAAGAAAGATGGACCTGTTTAGGTCAAAGCCATTAGAGATACAGTACATACACTGGCACGAACACTGAGGGAGAGGCGCATTAGAAATGCCAACCAGCCCATGTCACATCCTCTCTCACACACACACACACACACACACACACACACACACACACACACACACACACACACACACACACACACTCCTCCTTGCACTGTTTTAATGACACACGCACATGCCCACATGCCTCAGGCAGCCTTCAGAGAGAAAGAGAGAGAGGAGGAAACTTCCCAACATACAGCAAATCCAATCACTCCAACCACCAAATCACTTCACTGCTGTAAACAGCCCTATTGTTCACACAGGAAACATCACCCTCCTGTTTATATTTCACGGTTACAATGGCGTATGTCTACTGTAATATAAAAGAGACACAAAGTTAAATACAGTGAAGAAAGTGATGCATTTACTTAATTCAAATCGATTCTATAAGAATAAAACATCAACACAATTTACTTTCACTTACTTAGGGTAATAATTGTGTTGTTATACTTTGCCAGTCAAGAGAGAATTGCTTTCATGCATTTGTATTCACTTTAATTCTTGTGTGGTGTTGATGTTTGTGTTACTCAGTGGTCTGGTGGTCCCACCGCATTATTGTTTGTAAATCAGTACAGTCATAACAATTGAAGTAAAAATACCAGATGTTTAAAATATCACAACTGTCCATCGTAGGGTTCTCCTGTAGCAGCTGTAGCCAGTCAGCAACCTGTCCATGTTGTCTACCCACACACACACACACACACACACTAACAGCAGGCCATGTAGGAGGAGAACAGAGTGAAAGATGCAGCACCTCCACACTTTTACTCCCCGCAGGTTCAGCCCAGCACCACATGTGTAATATAAATGTGTGGGGGGTGAACAGAGTGAGGCACTGAAAGTGAGTTATTTTATATGATCTTCACTGAAAATGAGCAAAGACCAAGAATCTGAGGTTGAAATAATAATAAACTGCATCATTTGGTAAACACTGAAAATGGGTCCCAGAGACCTGAACACCACACAAGGGTTAAAGAGTTTTTGGTGAAAAATCAAATATATACAATTTTTTACTTATCCCAGTCGTTAAACCAAGACATGATTGTAGCCCACGTTTTGCTCATTTCCTCTAGAACTGCAGCAGCGAGCTTTATGCTGCTTACGAACACTAAAACTCAATAGTCACCTGAAATGTTTCTGTAAAAATAGATCCCACAAGCTTCTCTCTGCCTGCTCAGTCTACATTCAGCTCTTCATTAAAGTGGTGCAGACTGGCCAGTGTGGTGTAGGACACCGTATGACTTACTGTCAGCTATAAAAATGAACAAAACTGCAAGCAGCCACTTTAGACAATAGGGGGTGTACTCACAAACCACCACCAATGGTGGACTTAATAAGCTTTTACATATGTGTACATTTTCATAACCAAAATGAAAATAAAAGCATGGTGATGAGACAGGGTGTGTGGAGTTAATACAATTTAGAAAATATAATTTCAATGGATTATGGAACAATTATGTTCCATAATTATGTATTTTGAATAATACATTAGAGGATATCTTTTAGTGTGTAGTTGGAGTATTTAAATGTACCCTGAATAGGTTATATTCATATAAAATAACACAACATTGCCGCAGATAATTACATGTAAGGACAACATTTACATTTTTGGCATTTGGCTGACGCTCTTATCCAGAGCGACTTACAGTTTGATCATTTTACACAGGTAGGCCAAGGTGGTGTTAGGAGTCTTGCCCAAGGACTCTTATTGTTAGAGTGTAGGGTGCTTACCCAGGTGGGGGATTGAACCCCAGTCTACAGTGTAGAAGGCAGAGGTGTTAACCACTACACTATCCTACCCACTGCACAGACAAATATATACAATGTTGTACAACACAACAGCCATAACATTATGACCTTGTTTCTACACTCATTGTCCATCTTATCAGCTCCACTTACTGTATAGTTGCACTTTGTAGTTCTACAGTTACAGACTGTAGTCCATCTGTTTCTCTGATACTTTGTTAGCCCCCTTTTACACTGTTCTCCAGTGGTCAGGACCCCCACAGACCCTCACAGAGCAGGTACTATTTGGGTGGTGGATCATTTTCAGCACTGCAGTTACACTGACGTGGTGGTGGTGTGTTAGTGTATGTTGTGCTGGTAGAGGTGGATAAGACACAGCAATGTTGCTGAAGTTTTTAAACACTGTGTCCACTCACCGTCCAGTCTGTTAGCTGCACCTGCATTGTTGGTCCACTGTGTAGATGTAAAGTCAGAGACAAGAGTTCATCTCCTGCTGTACAGTATTAGCTAATCATCCTCTAGTCCTTCATCAGTGGTCACAGGATGCTGCCCACCACCCCATCAGTGTCACTGCAGTGCTGAGAATGATCCAGCACCCAAATAATACCTGCTCTGTGGGGGTCTGTGGGGGTCCTAACGACTGAAGAACAGGGTAAAAGGGGGCTGGTCGTAATGTTATGATTGGTGTATTTAACAACATTAGTATAAAAATAGGATGGAAATCATCAGATGTTGAATCAGTGGGAGCAGATATGATATTGGTATGAAGTGTTTTTGAAGATATCAGTCATTCAGAGCTAAAAATGTGCTGTGTGTTGATGAAAAGATGATTAAAATGTCACAAGAACAGCTGTAAAGCTTTTCATTCTTATATACAGATGCGTATAGTCAGCACTATTAATTCAGTCAGAGGTAGATTTCCTGAAAGAAAGAACTTTCCTGCCCTCAGAGACATTCGTGGTGAAGTCTAATTGAGAAAATTGACTCAAGTCCTCAGGTGTAACTCAACGTAATTCATGCCTGAGCAAATTTCATTTGGCAGATTTGCTCTCTGAAAAGATGGAACTAATTGTCTCCCATTGCTTCTTAAGTTCAAAGTCAAATAAAGAGAACTGCATGAATAACAGCAGCTGATTAGGTTCTTTTATATTACTTTTTATCTTATTGTTTTCCTAGACTGGATGTGCTGTCTGGTTGCAGTGGGTATTGCTCAATTAGATGGGGGGTTTTCCCAGTCAGAACACCTCAGGAAGTGAAATGGAAGAGTATGTGGCATTTCTTGCCCACAATGATGGAATAGCAGTAAAGCAGTTTAATCAGTTTAACGGTCTGGAATACTTTGATACTTGAAACCTGTTCAGCACCACGCCAGACTGCTTTCACAGTTCAGCCCCAGTCAGAATCATATGGAACTGCTAATCATTGGTTTGGGATATATTTCAGTCTGTTTTATGGCGAAGGTGTGTCACATCTTAGGGTGCAGCAATAAAGTGGGGAGAAAGGAGGCAGAGCTTATGAAGGGGCGCAGTCACGATAAAATGACTGGGCATTTAAATTGTAGAGGTGTGATTTTTAACTTTCTAGGGTGATTTTTAAAATTTGTTTGGAAGGTGAGGTGGCAGGTGTCCTGCTGGAGAACTTTTATTCATCCAAGCTACACTAATCTGGTGTGGAAGCCCTGAAAGGCCATGAATTCACTTTTTCTTCAAACTTTCCATCAACTTTTTCCATAATAACAAGCTTGTTTTCTTAGAATCTCAAGTTATTCCTTCCATTATCGTGACATTGTGAATGCTACCTCGATAAAACAGTGTCCGTTATGTTCGTTTTGCCGTGATAATCACACAAATATCATGACATCCTGAGAAAACAAATGAAAATACACAGAAAAATGTGGTAAAAATGTTTTTAACGTTTGGCTACAGCTTTATTCTAATTTATTACCATGATGCTGAGCTTTTCTGCCCACATGTGTTTCTCTGGACTGCTGCACAGGTCAGTTGGTTTGCTGTCAAATGTGAGCTCAGTTTTACAGTTTTTCTTATATGAAATGACCTTTTTTGACGATGTTAAAGTCAAGTGTTCTCGTGTTATTGACTTTTTGATTCGTGTACAACCCTGTACCCTAGTCTCTGCCTTCTGTGTTGTCCCTCTTTCAGTCAGGTGATGTAAAATGACAACAATTTTTTTGTTATCGATCACGATAGAGTTGCATTAAATGGCATGACAGAACGTCTGTTCTCCGTGATACACATTGGCTTTGTTTACTTGCAAAGATTTTAGCCAATGCGACTGAATACATTCTGATTATAGATTAAGACTGAGGTGTTTATGCTCACTCTACTCAAGAATTCCCAAAAATTTCCGCTTACATGCTCACTACAAGAGATCCGGTCCAAAATTATGTGCATGTGTAGAAAACTGCTTATTGTAGATGTTACCATGACAACGAGCATCACGTGAGGTCCAGTCCAAGTGAGATGAGCAGCAGTGAGCAGAGCTTGTGTTTTTAATCACTTTAAACTGATGTCAGACTCAGGAAAATGTCCTTCACATGTCCTTATTAAAGAAGGCCCAGAGGAAGACGTATAAGCTGGACGTCCATCTCTCTGCTGTCTTTTAAAGATCAGAGCATAAACTTGAGCAAATGTTGAACGGTATAAACTTTCACTATGACGTGACACACATGCAGAACGGACTTAAACTTTCTGATGGGGAATGTAATCAGATACAGGCGTTTACACTGATATTATTCTTCTATTTAATGGATTATTTACAGGATTGGCCATCTAATTCAATTCAATAGAAACTGTAGTCCGAATGGCCGTGATCGAAGTAGTCTAATCTCAGTGAGGTGTATATATGTTGATAATTGAGCTATTAGTCAGATTACTAATTGATTATTAGGGCTGCATGTAAACATGGCTACTGTCACATCTTTACAGTGCACACTGTGGCAGTTGTTACAGTAACAGAAAGCAGTGTTAACACCGAAAATATACATATTCAAAATCAAATCTCGACCTCAGAATTGAAAAGCCTGTTCAAGGAGAAAATGTGTGTTGTTACAACACTAATCATATAGTACAGATTCATTTCTAGCTTTTCATTTCTAGCTTTTTTTTTAACAAATATACTTCACCCTTGAGAACTGCCTCCAAAGCATTTTGAAAGTGCCAGCTGTCTTTTTTAATTTAGCTGGGAGATGCAGAACTGCATGTATGGGCATTGCAGTATTTATTCCCATAGCCAAACACGCATCTATAAATCAGTGGATGTTTGCTAAATGAGTATATTTCATGTTCAGTATATTTCATGCTCAGTAGGGTTGACGGGCTTCATTTTGCCTTAATAAGGGAACAACATGTTGACAGTACTGATTGGTAGATATTTCCTGAAAAACATTATTTGTCCTGACTTTTGTTCCACTGGCTGCTTTATGGCTCTATTTTTGGTCTGGGGCGCTGGTACAAGCACTCCACTCTGATTGACCATGTTTCTTTAGCAGTGACCAGGGAACTGATCTGCGAACGAAACAGATCCAGATGGGAGGGGGGAGTAAATGAGATGAGGACCCTCGCCCTCACTCATTCAGGCTCGTCCCAATCCACTCATTCTTCCTTGACCTTTGATTCGGACTCTCAGCAGCTCAGGGGAGTGTGGTGTTCAAGTTACACAAAATTGTGGCTTCATGCAGATTCACACGGAATGTACATGCTTGATCTGGAGGGTGGTGAACGAGTGGTCCTGGAAAACATCTTCTATGAGATGTCAAGAATTTTCGAGGGGGTTTTGAGCTGATAAGTAATTTGCAAAGTCAATTTTGTGTTTACTTACCAGAATGGAATGTTATAGAACATTAATGGTAAAAATAAGATGTTTTACTTGGAGTTATTCGCAGTAGTTTTAAGTCAAAAAATGCATGAAAAATATGGAGTATTATGAGGGATTTGTTGGAAGTCATGGTGACGTAATCAAAAATCAGAAGATGTTTTAGAAGCAGGGTATGCGTCATTATATTTTGATAGAACAACAGGAAAACTAGAATTCAGTCTTTTAAAAGATAAAAAATAAAGATTTTTCTCAATTTCTACATAAGATCATTCCATCATTAAGTGTGTTTATCTGCACTTAATAATCTGATAATAATCTGATTAACCATAGATAATCTGTTCTATGTGTTTAACCCTCCTGTCCTCTTCACCTCCCGCCCCTTACTTTAGTGTTCCCGGTCAAAACTGACCGGTCTGTTATAACTGCTCTTAAATTAGCACAAAAACCATTTTTCACCACCATATTTTTATTCAACATTCTTCAGCTGTGAACAACGTCTCAAATTAGTGTTTAACCTGAATTTATAGGATTAGACATAAAATAACTGCAGTGAAAATACAAATAGAGTGAGTGAGCTGGGGGGTGTGCATGAGGATGTTTTCTGTCTGATGGATGAATATAGTCTGGATACCCATTTGTTTCCTATGGCGGTCACTTTTGACCGGGAACACCGCAGGTGTAACAGTTGATTGATTAAACACTCAAAATTCAATGAAAGAGGTGATCATCACTTTTATAAGTGCATAGTGTGGAGGATTTCATAAGGCCTTGAGGCAATCAGATGTAATACACAATATTTATGAGTTTTAAGTTGTAAATCGGTCAGATTTGACCCGAACACTACTGGAAGGTTATATGCCCTTGAATAATCAGAAAATGGGGAAACTCCAGGTCTAGAGTAATCAGATTTCTGCTTTGCAACCAGCCAACAAAAAACTGAAGACTTGACGTAAACATAATGTTAAACTCAAACTTCATGCCACTGCTTTTTTTAAAAACATTACCTTAATTTTACCTGCAAATATGAATAAACATCAGCTAGAAGATGAAGAATATTGAAATCCTTCATGTATTTGGTTTCAGCGTCGCTCCAAAAGTGTTTTGCTGCGTCTCGCGGCAACACTGCTCGCTTATTTCTGGTACCACTGTCTGTTTCCACACATGCGCAGACTGAGAAATCCGAAAGAAATCAGAGTAAGAGCTCACATGTACTGAGAAATCTGATAACTGAGCTAAAAACCAGCTCTTTATATCAGATTTCCTAATCAGATTTCTAGACCTTATTCTGATCTGAGAAATCAGAATGTGCTGTTTACATGACCATTTGAATAATCCGATAACTGCAAAAATTTTGATTAGATTATTGAGTGCATGTAAACACATTGATTGAGATGTAAACAAAGTCATTCAAAGTGGTTCGATGTGAGATGTTTCATTGTAGAAAAACATGCAGAGGTCATAACGTCTACAACACATTTACAGCCCTTTTATTTACTGTCCTAAACCACATGCCTACGAGTATTAGTACAATATAAAGGTAAAAGAGTACAAAATCTTAAAAAAATAATAAAATTCTGTAGGTACTTGTCACGATTGGCCCCTCCCAGTCCTGTCCATGTGTTCGTGTTGTGTTTTGGTTTAGCCCGCATGTTCTTTGTTTTGGTTTTTTAGTCCAGCCCCCTTGTTTCATGACTCTACCCCTGATTGTTTCCACCTGTGTTCCCGTCTGTTCCTCATTTACCCTTTTGTATTTAAAGGCTGTATTTTCCCAAGACTGGTCTTTGTTTGTACTGTTCTGCTTGTTCTGTTTGTATGGTGGATTCTGGTTTCTGTCATGCCTGTCCCCCGATCAATCCGTGTTGGCTCTATGACCCTGGACTATTTAGACTATGACCCTGGATTTGCCCATAATAAAAGTCACTTATCTCCGCATGTGCGTCCACCTCCTCGCTCCCTGTTACAGTATTATTTATTTTACTTTATAAAACCATGTATGTACCTCTCAACCATTGATGGCTTTAAAAATTATTAAATAATTATAATAATGATTATAATAATGAAATAATAAATAGTAATCATTTAAAAATATTTTCTCAGGCAGCAGGCTGCATATTCATAACCATTTCTTGTAATAACTTTCTGTGAGGGAGCTTTTAGGACCGATAAACATTTTAGACGTCTGGTTCCCATCACCACCACTGTGAACAGTTCTGACTCTACTGAAGTTTCTCTGGTAAATTTGTTCACGTTTTAACAGTTTAATTATGCATAAAAGACTATTTGACAAAGAAAAAACAAATAAAAAACAGTAGTTCCCTTTAATATGACCAGGAATAAAACTAACAAGATAAAAAAGTCTGTTTGAATTTTAGGATGAATTAAAGATATTTTGTTTCCTTTTAGGTGCGAAACGTAGTTTTATTCAACAACAGAAAGTGTACCAAGTCTTCTAAACCAAATGGTTTGTCTTTCTGTTGTTTTACCACCAGGCATGGCTGGAGCTGAAAGCTGTAATGTTTTATTTAGTACACCTTTTAGCAAGGCAGTTAAACCCAATGTGAAGGATCCATAATTTATACCTTTATTATAATTATATTATACAAATTGTATTTAAAAATGAAAAACAAACTGCTGTTTCTAAAGTAAACTCACAAGTCACTATGTTTTTAATAACAGCAGTCATGTATTATACCTTTTTCATACTAACAGGCAGGAATGTGTGAGGAGGAGAAGAGGATGACTGTGTTATCTCTACAAAAACATTTTTTTAAATATTTACTTTGACTGTTTTCCAGCAGTGCGCTCACACATGGAATAGCTGGCACACTTCATACATCAAATACAGGAGATTATATTTCTGATCCCTTAAGTTCTTCAGTTTGTTTCATTTCATGTTGTTACAGCATTTAAATCAGACCTAACAAGAACTGCACAGCTCAAATTCAGAGTCTGAGTAAACTCGTCAGCTGGGTATCAAGTCCTTTAAGAGTTTGATTAGGGCGGTTACAGAAGGAAAGACGCTACAACACGCAGTCATTTGGCCCAGTAGGCCAGACTGTGGCCTAGACTGTAAGGCCACACTACTTCTGTATAGATTGAAGAACTTAAATTTGATAGTTATGTAACTGTTAGTGCTCAATAAACCTGTCAAGGCAGAGTTTATAGAGAGGAAGTTTCAGGAACTCTGGAGGGCAAAAGGGTTTTTCCTGCTATTTCTGCTGCATCGACAGTGGCCACATTTGATGGGTTTGACAGAAGAGCTCAGAGAGACTGATACAGGAGTTTGTGCTGCAGAGCAGGTGTGATTAGAATAAATGAAACGGCTGCTGTTCACTTGGTCCAGGAATATGAGTCAGTAACTATTGAAAGTAATTCAGTTACAACTATGGATTAACCTGGAGTAACCACTATAAACACATCAGTAACAACTATGAATTATTCAGTAATTACAATAAGTAATTCAGTAACAACTGTAAACAAATCAGTAACTTCTATAAACAGATCAGTAAGAATTATAAGTTATTCAGTAATTGCTATAAATTATTCAGTAACAACTGATAATTTCAGTAACAACTATAAACAGATCATTAAGAATTACAAATTATTCAGTAATTGCTATAAATTATTCAGTAACAACTGATAATTTCAGTAACAACTATAAACAGATCAGTAAGAATTATAAATTATTCTGTAATTGCTATAAATTATTCAGTAACAACTGATAATTTCAGTAACAACTATAAACAGATCATTAAGAATTATAAATTATTCAGCAATTGTTATACATTATTTAATAACAACTGACAATTTCAGTAACAGCTATAAATTATTCAGTACTTAATATAAACAGTTTAGTGTATCGCGGGGGAGCGAGGAGGCGGACTCATAGGTTGAGATAAGCGACCCTGGATAAGGCAGATTATGCAGGGTCGTAGTCCAAACAGTCCAGGGTCATTGAGCCAACACAGATTGATCAGGGGGCAGACATGACAAACAAACAAACATCAAACATACAAACAAAGACCAACAAGAAACTCAGGAAAACACAGAGCTTAAATACAAGGGTTAACGAGGAACAGGCAGAAACACAGGTGGGAACGATCAGAGGCGGAGTCACAAAACAGGGGGCTGGACGAAAAAACCAAAGCAAAGAAGCACATGGACAGGACTGGGAAGTAAACACAAAAGGAACACATGGACAGGACAGGGAGGGGCCAATCGTGACATTCAGTAACACCTAAAAATTCAGCAGCAGCAACTATACATAAATCAGATACAACTATAAATTATTCAGTAATTACTAGGAATAATTTAGTAATTACTTTAAATAATTCAGTAACAAGTGAGAATTCAGTAGCAAGTATAAATAAATCAGCTACAACTATAAATTATTCAGTAATTACTAAAATAATGTAATAATTACTATAAATAATCCAGTACCTAATTTAAATAATTCAATAACAACTATAATAATTCAGTAATTATTATAAATAAATGTATTCACTATAAATGGTCTTATTTACTATGAATATATTCATTAAATATGAATCTATGAATATTTATATACTTTATATTTTTTCTTTTGTCTGTTGTGAGTACGTTGAGTTAGCACCATTACAACTTGTATGTCGCTCATCCTGCCACAGAAGGACAAGTTCATGGTGGGCATCGTCTCACTCTCTCCTTCTGTAGTAATTTACTCCCTTTGGATGCCAAAGGAGTCTGCGCTCTGTGTAAAATTAGGCGGCTTCAAGAGAAGAAAGAACATAGCGAAACCATGACAACAGCAGGCTACCATAGAATAAACAGTGATACAAGCAGACAAACAGCTGTTAGCTAGAGGATTACAGAAATGCTCGCTTTGAGAGACTCGTGTTTATCGTCATGACTCAGGAAACTGCCAAATGAAAAACTGCCAGCCTCAGCAAAATCAGCCAGTGGTTCTCCTTTTCACCCGTCCATTAAACCACCTCCTGTTCTGTAGTAGAAATTATCCTTCACCATAATCATATGATGTGTTATTGCCAGTTTGATTGGCTGTTGCATGAAACGTGTTGTGTGATGCTGAGACGCTTGCACTTGTTGCAGCTGAGTTTCGAATGAGTTGCAGGGCATTTTACATTATGCTATGCAAGTGCAATTTCGTTTCATGGAGGTTTCAAGCAACTAAAGCTCCTGAAAGTTTCACCATATGTAAACCTTAGGGACAGGTCAACTATAGGACAGTGTCTCACACCCTTTCTCTGTCTCTCTCTCTCTCTCTCTCTCTCTCTCTCTCTCAGAAAAACAATCTTGTTTTCCTTACCTTTTTCAGCCATTCTGCTTTCTACACACTGTAGAATTAACCCCATTAAAATCCCAGGCTTATTACACAGGCTTGCTATTCAGTAACTACAGGGACTTCAGTGCAAGGTGTCTGAGCTGCCCTTAGGCTATAGAAGTGTGTAATACACCTTGGGCCCACTGGTGGGCTTAACAAGGGGTTAATGTCTGTAAAAAGAGAATAGAGGTGGAGGGTGAAGGAACATGAGCAGAACACTCTGATTTTCAGCCCTCAGTGTTTCCCAGAGCCAGCAGCCCTATTAAACCCCATTATGAGTGTGTGTAAGTCCTGGTGCTTTGGCTTACGTGTAGGCGGACAGAGGCTAATTCTAACAGCATGGCAAGTTTCAGCTCTGGATTACATTATACTGTGTCTGTGGTGTTCCAGCATGTTTACCCCTACAGCTCCATTTACTGAATCAAAGCTGGCTTTTGTGTGCGCTCATATACGTATAGACACAGAGAGGAGGAAAAAAGAGAAGAAAGGCATGCCAGCGTATTATATCCTGGAGGATACTATATGAGAAAGCATTTCATCTCCTATGATGGAAGAAGAAAATCTGTTTCTCCATTTTAATTGCACGCTCCAAAATATGTACATTCCTGCATCTCTTCGTTTGCAATTTTCTCATGCGTGTTTCCTGCAGCCGCGAATGAATTATGCTCCGCTTTTGGGCGGCGCGGCGGGTTTTGGCAAGGCCAATCCTGTTCAGAATGTGAACACAGGAAGTAGCGAGAAGTGAGAGGGGTTCCTGACCTCGACACATTCTCTGACCTCTAACCAACTCTGCCTTTTCCTCTCTGCTGTTTACACAGGCCTCAGGCAACATTCAGTGGTGTTGAGGTCTGGACTCTGGGGTGGGCAATCCATTGTTTAGCTTCTTGGGTTGACGTGTCCGTCTCCTTTTCTCAGTGAGGTTCTTCTTGAACAGCTACACATCCTTTCAGGCCCACAGCGCTGAGTGGTCTTCTCACAGTGGAAGGATGGACAGAAACCCCTGTGGATGTTTTCAGATCTGGAGCACCTTGATTTTCTTCTCTCACTCAAAGATGAAAGCTTTAAGTGCTGTTTACCTGATGGGGGCAGTTTTGGTGTCTTCCAGGTGGTTGTTAGGAGCATATTTTCGCTGTAGCTTTTAATCAATTTTAATCAACTCCAATTTTACCATCTTCAATTTTGCCATCTACTTTCTCAATCCTTATGTAAGTGGATTGTCGTATATCTAATCTCCTCAGAAACATCTCCTGAAAAAGATCTGAAGCAAGAGTGGAGCCTGGTTTTCTCCTCTCTCTCAAAGATGAAAGCACAGATGTGGACAGATTAGTGATCCACTGCGTCCTCAGTGTGTGGCCATCAGCCACCGCCCCTCGGACACAGTGTAATGATAACAATTGGGAAAGTTAAACTGTGAAGGCCAGCCAGAGACAGACGGAGAAAACCTCCAGAAAATGCAAGGGAAGGAGGGGCCGTGATTAAAAATTTGATCAGATTCTGAAAATTGTACTATGTATATGTGTATTTAATTGTACTACTGTACTACCCTGTATTGTATAATGAGAATAAAGTTGAATTGAACTGAAAATGAGACAACAATAAATTCCCAAACTGTCGTCACCACTGAGCAGCTTTTCAGTCAGCAGCTGTGACAGAAGAACAGCTAAACAACCTGGAATCAGCCAGAAATGAACCCGATACCGATGTGTGGTCTGATCTTTAGAGTCTGACCAAATCACAAATCAGACTGAGCCACTCAATTGGTCGTGTGTTATCTACGGCGACCAAATAACAGCCGTGATGTTATTTCATGATAACACACTTCCTCTCGCGGTCTAATGCTTAATTAACTGGCTCACTAACTGTCACGTCTTGGCCGATATGCAGCGCATTTGATGTGTTCACAGTCATGTATTTTATGGATTGCAGAGAGATAAACTGTGATTACTGTTGGTTGAAAATATGCATCCTGGCACTGTAACTGTGATAGTTAGTACATAGCACAGCTTTAACATCTCACTGTATCAACAGCTCACAGTGTGATAACTGCAGTAAATTTACGTTTATGGCATTTGGCAGATGCTCTTATCCAGAGCAACTTACAATTTGATCATTTTTACACAGGTGGTGTTAGGAGTCTTGCCCAAGGACTCTTATTGGTATAGTGTAGGGTGCTTGTCCAGGCAGGGCATTGAACCCCAGCCTACAGCATAGAAGGCAGAGGTGTTACCCGCTACACTAACCAACCACACACAACCACAAATTTATCTTCACTATAAATGTTCGAGATGCTGGTCAAGAGCATTATTTAATTACCTTCTTTTAACAGAATTTCAACTTCATTTTGCATGGGTGTTTATTTTATTATGGCATATTAATTTATGTTTTTCATTTAATTTATTTCCAAACTCTAATGATAGCTATTATTTTCACCGAATAGGCTGTTAAGACTACTATTAAGATACACTTGCATAATTGCATGAGGCAAAACTGAAGTTGTTTACACATGTGTAATTACATAAACTGTACTACTGTAATAATGCCTAAACCATTAGTAGTTACATTGTTGTTGCATATGTTCATTCAAATGTAACTACACACTTGGGCTCAGGTTGGCTTAGATACTTAACAGATACTTGACAGTGATTTGTTAGAGGCTCCTTTTTATATTGCAGATTTTACCCACATCAGTACTGCAGAGGCCAGTATTGCAATAATAACAGGTGATATATTGTGCAGCTCTGAGTAGGACCTATTGTTTCCATAGTGACAGAGAATATCTGTGTGAGTATATGTAGGTGTGTGTTGGAGAGCTGGGGGGTGGAGGTGGTTGGTAGGGGAGCATCTGGGCTGTTACCTGCTGACTGTGTTTTCATTTATGGTGAACTGGAGCAGTTGGAGTACCACACATACACATGTACATGTAGACATATGTGTGCCCTTATGTGTAACTGTGAAATGCGCACTCTCCCACACAGAAATTACATATACAGGCCCAGAAACACCAGCTTCTTAAATGATCTGGAGAAAATGAGACTCCTTATAACTGAGCAAGACCTGATCGACCACCAGAACTGTGCCCTTCAGATAAACAGCACTTTCATCTTTGAGAGAGAGGAGAAAATCAAGCTGCTTCAGATCTGAAAACATCCACAGGTGTTTCCGTCCTTCCCTGTGTTTCTGTGATAAGACACCTCAACCCTAGTTGGTTCTCAGGGCCACACTGGGCTATTCCGTGCTGGTCCAGACTTGTGAGACTGGTTGCGGTTTCTTTTTCCATTAGTTGTACCCTTAAATCAGAACCAGGAAATGCTAAAGAATACTACAGAAACGAGTGGCTAAATGCTAACAGGCTAGTGGCTACGCCTACACCACCCACCATAAAATCTCTCAGCGAGCTCTCAGATTCTTTATCCTCTAAGCTGGTGCTATTTGAGCATCTGTTACTGAAACAGCCTGTACTGTGGTAGGATTCACCTGTAACTACACAGGCATTAGTGTAGTTTGCTAGAACCAGGCTGTACTGCGGTGCAAGGCACCATAGACTCACATTACCAAGTATGGTTAGTTAACAGTGCCGAGAAATGTGCTGACCCCAGGTTTTGAGCTTTCTGTGTCCGTGTCCATGTGGAAAAGCCACTGGAATGGTTACCCTCTGTGCTCAGAACTGTTTGGCCCCGCAGTGGAAATAGGCCTATGGGTCTGAAAGGATGTGTAGCTGCCAAAAAGCTCTTACTGAGTAAAAGAAATAGACAAAAAAGGAAGAACATTTGCCCAACAACACCGAAACTGAGCATCTGACTTATGGAATAAGGTTTCATGGATGATTTGGATTTCCAGAAGCAGAAAGCGCAAAACCACCATCTAAGACTGAACTTTGTAGGTGTGGAAAAACATTCCTGCAGATTTCTTTGAGAAACTGAAAGTGAGTCTCCTGAAAAGAATGGAAGCTGTAGTAAAGGTGAAGGGTGGACATACTTAAATATATGTCAGGAAAAAAAAAAACAGCAGAAAACACTCAATAATTTGTACTTAATGGCTGTTTTGACTGCAAATTAAATAAACGAAGGGTGGCCTCTGACTTTTGCACAGTGCTGTATGTGCTCTCTGAACAAGTGATTTTCACACTGAGTACAGCACACACACACACACACACACACACACACACACACACACACAGCGATCAGTAGACCAGATGGCAGGTGTGCCTGACTGGAAATCGCACACATAGACGCACACGTGTTAATGAAACACCCGTGCCATATACAAAGTAGAGAAAGTGTGTTACACTGTATTCCCTCAGTGAATTGAAGGTGTCATCTCATCAGTTTGATACTGAATAGCGTCACAGGCGAAAGGTGCAGTGCTGAGCCTGACAAAGACCTGCCAGAAGTCTATTTCCAGCAGTGATGGGGGAGAAACTTTAGCTGTTAAATGAGGAGAGGAAGCTGAGATTTTCAGAATTCAATCATTTTCACTTTTTGGATTGTAGTTTATGTCACGTTTGCAACTATAATAACTGACTCGGTAGTAAAATATTGGTGGCAATGCCTTTTTTACTCAAACATACAATGGATAAATTACACATGGCTCCCTACTGGACCTGTACACTCTCAGAAAAAAGGTACTAAACTGTCACTGAGGCAGTACCCCATGAGTCACTGGGGTGGGACCCCCAAGGGTATCTTAGTACCTTTAGTTAGGCAACATAACTGTACCAAAATCCATTGAAATTATTTGTTATTATTTGTGTTTATATTCACTCCAGCTGGTTTCCGGATACGTTTAATCTGCAGTGACAAACTGTCAAACACTGAAAAGTTATGAACCTGAAGTCAGATTCGCATTTGCCAGCTTCTTGTTCAAATTGTCCCATTCCACCTTAAATGGTGCAGCAGTTACATTCTGGCACTTCAGACACCATTTAAGGCGGAACGGGAAAATTTGAACAAGAAGCTCGCAAATGAGAAGCGACTTCAGCCTCATAAAAAGTTTAACTATTCTGATTTTGAGGAAAAGTTTCCTGCCAGAGATGTGAGAAAAGTGGCTATAGCTGAGCTAAAGCTTAAAGCAGAGCAAAGTCTGTATTGTTGTTTATATTATATTTTATTTTTAGCCTGTACTATTAAATTAACACATCCTGAGACATGCTTACAGCTAAGATGGTAAAATGGACATACAACATTGTGGCTCCCAAGGTGGTTAGATTTTTATTGACAGGACAAAAATGGCTCTTCCTAATATTTGAGTTGCCGACCCCTGCCTTAGACCCTTTTGATTGGTCAGTGCTTTTCTAAGGATGTTATACAAGCTGTATGCATGAACTTACACATCTGTCAGGAATGACTGCACCTCAAAATATTAGAAGGGCTGTCTGGATACTTCTGAACCCAAAGTATGAGTGTGGAGGGGCTCCTGGCGCAGAACATTTTACAGAGATATCCAGACATATCTGTAACCAGTAAGTAACCACTGGCCCAGTGAAAACTATTTTTATGCGCTCACACATGCACTTAAGCCCTAATCTGCCTGATTTATGACGTTTGATAAGATTGAGTGTGACGTGTGTGCAGCAGAGAAAGGGAAATGTCTGGCAAACACACCTGCAGGTTCAGTCACTTCCAATAAATGGGCCATCTGCTGCCCTTAGCGACCCGAATAAGGATGATGGTAATCAGGCCCATTTGAGACATGCAAGGTTTGAGGTTGCAGGGATTGCCACTACAAACACTACTTGACCAGCTGTGTGTGCTCATCTTTTCCAGAAGTTTACGTCTTTAACCCCATCAGAAACAGGCTAGAGACCTTTTTAGAGGCACAGAATGATCTGTACGCACTTCCGTTTCATGCAGATCAGATCAGATTTGGAGCATAATTTATCAAAGCAGCTGTGCACCAGGCCACCTGAGAGCGGGTCTGTTCAGTGTGTGTTCACGTCAGCAGCAGAACAGGCTTTATCCTTTTCTTTGTCTAGAGATGTTTC
>NC_051237.1:21502590-21595090 GCF_015220715.1 Pygocentrus nattereri | reverse complement strand
GGAAATCTCTAAGATAAAGAGACGAGTGCTGAGTAGCTATTGTTGCAAGTCTAGCCACTTTATCTCACACCTTTAAGCCTGAAAACAGTGAGTTTCTCACTGCAATGCACTCTGTACAGTACAGCTGCGTGTATAGTGTGCAGTGTATAGTGTGTATAGTGCTTATTACAGAGCTTAAACAGTACCTTTATAATCATACTCAACAAAATATAGTAGTTACTGATTGATTGTTGAATAACTCATATAACTCATAACTCAATATACTGAATCATTTTTAATAGTTACTGAATAATTACCAATAGCAAGCAAGCAAGCACAGTTTATTTATATTACACTTTTTACAATAGGTGTTGTCACAAAGCAGCTTTACAGAACAATCAGTATTACAGAAAGAAAAAGAAAAGAAAATCCGGGTCCGAGCCCCCATGAGCGTCGCCAGTGGCAACAGTAGCAAGGAAAACTCCCTAAGGGCATGAGGAACAAGCCTTGAGAGGAACCAAGACTCGGAATGGGAACCAAGACTCGGAAGGGGAAAGGGAACTTGGTAAATACTGAATAATCTATAGTACATACAGAATAATCTGCAGTACATACTAAATAATCCATAATATTTACTGAATAATCCATAGCAGATACTGAATAATCCATAATATATACTCAGTCATTCATAGAAGTGAATATTCATAATAAATACTGGATAATTCAAGGTAGATACTGAATAATCTATAGTACATACTGAATAATCTATAGTACATTCTGAAAAATTCATAATATGTACTGAATAATCCATAATATTTACTGAAGAATTAATAGTAAAGACTGATTAATTAATAGTGAATACTAAATGATCCATAGTAGATGCTGAATAATCCATAATATACACTCAATTATTCATAGAAGAGAATATTCATAGTAAATACTGGATAATTCAAGGTAAATGCTAAATAATTTATAGTACATACTGAATAATTCATACTATATACTGAATAATTCATAGTGCATACTGAATAATTCATAACATATACTGAATCATCTATAGTACATACTGAATAATTCATAATATATACTGGATAATCCATAAAGTATACTGAATAATTCATAGTAGAGACTGAGTAATTCATAATATACTGGATAATCCATAAAGTATACTGAATAATTCATAGTAGAGACTGAGTAATTCATAATATATACTGGATAACCCATAAAATATACTGAATAATTAATAGTAGAGACTGAATAATTCATAATATATACTGGATAATCCATAAAATATACTGAATAATTCATAGTGCATACTGAATAATTCATAATATATACTGGATAACCCATAAAGTATACTGAATAATTCATAGTAGAGACTGAGTAATTCATAATATACTGGATAATCCATAAAGTATACTGAATAATTCATAGTAGAGACTGAGTAATTCATAATATATACTGGATAACCCATAAAGTATACTGAATAATTCATAGTAGAGACTGAGTAATTCATAATATATACTGGATAATCCATAAAATATACTGAATAATTCATAGTAGAGACTGAATAATCAATAATATATACTGAATTATTTATAGAAGAGACTGATGAATGGATAATAGATGCTGAATACTAATAGTGGATACTGATATGTAATATGTACTGAATAATTAATAGCAGTAAATATGAAGGTGGGCCTCACAGGTTGTAACTGTAGTAACAGTGGTTGCTACAGGCTCATGCTGTTTCATGTGTCCAGTATTAAGACAGAGCTGGGCTCTGAGGCATGTCAGCACTCTCAGCGCCTCTGTGTGGATTTTGTTGACCTTGTGATCACAGCAGAAGTGTGATGGTGGTTGTTGCTGATGGGGGAGCTGCTGTAAGCTGTTCATCTCTCACTCTCCCGCAGATCTGCACAGGCACCCACGACTCGACAAAGCACAGTAACGAACACCCGACCGTTACTTACAACAGCAGCTTAAACCAGACTGACAGGCTGCTGTTCACTGCACACCACTGTAAGCCTTGATTAGGCTTATAATAAACCTTTACTAAAAACCTTTATTAAAAAGAGTCAGCTTTCTTAAACTGGGTGTTCAAGTAACGTCCAGGTTTTTTATGCACTTAAACTTGTCTGTTGACTGAAATTTTAACCTCTTTCACACAAGCCATAAAATTCAGTCCCCCCTATTTTAGAGGAAGTCTCAGTTCAGCTATGCTTTTTTATTTCAGTAATGTGGATGGAATATACTTTTATGATGGAAATGTGTGTGATTTACAAATCTGTGTCACCTTTATAGGTGAGCAACATTTATAAAAAGTGTTTTTATTGCATTTAATTTTTTTTTTTACAACTGTGGCAGTTGTAAATAATATAAAGACAGCTGCATTTGTCCATTTTATCTCAGCAAGGCTTTCTTTGTGGAGAGATGTGAAGCGTTTTCACTGCATTTCACACACAGAAAGCCAACAGTATCTTAGCTAATCTCATAATCAAGTTACAGGGGAAAATATTTTATTTTATTACATTGAAAAAATACGTTTATAAATTTTCCACGTGCCCCCAGGGGTCGGCAACCCATATTTGAAGAAGAGCCATTTTGTCCTTTCAAAAGTCAAGCAAAAATCAAACCACCTTGGGAACCACAACATTTTATGTCTATTTGACCATCTTGGCTGTAAATCTGTCTCAGTACATGCTGATGTGCTAGTATGGGCTAAAAAATATAGTATAAACGAAAACGCAGACTTACTTTGCTCTGCTTTAACTTTAGCTCAGCTGTAGCTGCTTTTCTTGCATCTCTGGCAGGAAACTTTTCCTCAAAAGTGGAATAGTTTCTTGTAAAACGTCTCTCAACGTTCGATTGTTTTACGAGGTTGAAGTCGCCAGCTTCCTCTTCCAATTTTCCCATTCCACCTTAAGTTGTGCCTGAGGTACCAGTAGGTGGAACAGGAAAATTTAAACAAGAAGCAGGCAAATGAGAAGCAACTTCAGCTTCACGACTTTTTAGTGTTTAACAGTTTCCCGTTGCAGATTAATCATATCAGGAAACCAGCTGGAGTGATTATAAATGCAAATAAGTCCATTCAACATATTTCAAAACTGGATTTGGGAGGACTCAGAGATGTATCACTCATTTTTTTTCTGCTACAGGGCTCCCTAAATATCGCCCATTAGGATTCACTTACTTCTCCTCCACCATGATGTGGTTTACACCCTTCAGTAAGTCTCACAGCGTTCTCTCAGAAAACCTGGCAAAGTAGAAGGATATCTGAACAAGTCCAGCTTAGAGTTTCTACTGTCAGAAACCACAGAGAAATCGACGTTGAGAGGAACCATTTAAAGAAACATCTTGTAGATAAAATTACTCGTAAACAGATCAGATTTGCTCTGATATGTAAAGATCACTACCAAGTCCAGCTGGCACTGGAAGCGGTAGTGGTCCACACATCCACAATACAGCTGTACTCTAACATGATCTGCGTGGAAGGGCGTCCAGGAGGAAAACTTTCACAGCCATCAACTATGCAAAACAACACTTAGACAAGCCAGGAACATTCTGGAACAAACCGTTGTGGACTGATGAAGCAAAAATCGAACTTTCAGCCACAACCTTAAAAGCCATATTGAGAAAATTCACCATTGTGGGTGAATCTTTCACAGCCTGGGTTTGTATAGCAGCCAGAAGCACAGTACACTTTGTCCATATGGAATGAAGAATGGATAAATGTTAGATAAATAAACAAATGCTAGACGCTGATGTGCCAGAGAGAGTGAAGAAGATCGGTGAGATTTTAAGGTTTGGAGATTTTAGGCTTCAGCTCAAGCACTATAAAAAAGTATAATATGTTTTTAAATCTTATTGAAGATCTCAAAACATTTCAAGGCTTGAACAATGGGAACAAGTCTACGGCTGGAGTGAAATGACTCTTAGCTGGCTGAGCTGACGAGCACTTGAAGCTGTGATTCCCGCAAAAGGAGGTGTTACTAAGACAAGATGGATTCCTGGAAAAGGAGGTGTTACTAAGAGAATCAACCTTGTTTTAGTATCAGCCTCCTTTAGTAACACCTCCTTTTAGAAATGCACCCAAATGCTGCACTCACTTACATCAGTGAGTTAAAATCAACAGTTGATGTTAATTAAACGCATGAGTTATTCCACTCGTCACCTGCAGACTCTGTCTTTTTCACTCTTATTCCTAGCTGCATTTGCTCATTTAAGGTTTTATGGTAGGCTTTTTGCAGAGGAGTACTAATGATGAAAAGGAGCAAAAAACGACACTTTCAGGGAAAAAGGTAGTAAACTGTCACTGGGGCAGGACCCCTCTTGTCACTGAGGTGGGACCCTCAAGGGTACAGCTCAGTACCTTTAGTCAGGGAACATAACTGAACCAGAATCCACTGAAATTATATTTTCTAAGTTGTACTGACTCCACCCCCCGTCTCGCCTCCAGGACTTTTATTTTATTGTTCTGTTTTGAAACATTCGGTTATGAAAAGACACAAACACGAACTTTTCGCCTGGAAAAACTTATTTAAGGCGCGCAGTCAGACCTCAAAACCTGCTGTACCTTTGAGGGAACATTTTTGTACCTTGATGAATGAAAAACTGACACTTAACCTTTATTTCTACCAGTGTATGAGCACAAATGTAACTTTTTTTATTTTATTTTATTTATTTTTCCTCCTGTCAGTCAGACTTTTCTACATTGTCCAAGCTTTTAAGTATCACCTGGACAACGTTAGGCTTTATCATTTTTCATCGTTTAGTGTTTATTATGATCTTTTCTCACAGTTTTTTACGTTTATAAATAGTGTAAAGTGCATCTTTGTACCAGTAGTTCTTATTAAGGTTGGTCTGAAAGCTGTTGGTTGAGCAGCCATTTCTTCTTGGCTTCCATCTTTTTGTAACAGTGTTTTATAATATAACACATGTGGATTAGAACCTAAATTAAAACTGGTTGAAAATTAAATTATAGATGATATAGCTACATTGGCTCATGTTGGAATGGCTCTTAATTTACAGCAATATGGTACTGATTCACTGAAAAGAGCCAGAATGGCCATCACGTGTTGCTTTCCACTGCATTTTGATTTGAAACACCCAAATGCCGCAATCTTAACAATATGCCTACAAATTCTACCAGTTTTCCCCTTGTTTTAACTTCTCGATGCAGTCAAATGAAACATATTTTTTTGGAGGTTGTTCTGTTGTATGAGAGAGCTGTTTAACTGATGCTTGCTTTGCTTAGCATACATATTGGTGGCCTGTTTAAAGACCAAAATCAGCATGCTAGGCTTTAATTTCATGGTGCCATATTGGCTAATAGCACTGGGCAGTGCAGTGGCCTGCAGATGTGAACCAGTGCCAGGACTCCTTACTGAGTCACTGTGAAACTGCAACAAGGTAAAATATAATTAATAGAATTTAATAATGTCTCTTACAGGCTTCAAATAAAACATGGGATGTCTTTAAAACTTTAAATGTCCACTTTGAATCTAGAACAGGCAAGAAATGTTCATGTGAATCCCAATTAGCTCAATGCTAACATGCCACTAGGATCCCATAAGGGAAATGAGCGTAATTATAGTGCTGGGTTTTTATTGTGTTTTTGATGTTTATGGCATGAACTGAAGGCTCAACTCGAACATTGTGTTCACTTCTCAGCCTCGTTGTGTGTCTCAGCATTTTCGGCGAACATCAGCACACAGGAATGAAAACGCTGCCACAGCATTCCCAGCAAAGTGGCTGATTATCAAATGAGAGTGTGAGCAGTGTCGAGTCCTCATTTAAGGTAAAAAGGCAGGAGACGCTCTGTGTGTGTTTAGTTTCTGTTGTAGTCAACTGGGAGGTCCTGGTCTTCAACAGTGAGATATTCAGCGTTCATGGCTCCCAAAAACAGTTGCGGTTGACAGCAAAATTTGGTAGGGTGAAAGTTGAACTCTAGATGGAACATTCTGCTTACCGCTTTGGTCAGCTGACCATAGCCTCTGGCAGAGGCAGCATTTTTCCTTGCGGCTCCATTGAAAACAATTGAATTCCCAGTTTGCCATCGTCCAACTGCTGCCAACGCGTAAAACACAGCATTAGGGTTTCTTCAGCAGCCCTTACTAAAATGACGCCTCTTATTTCTGGGCTTCTCAGCTCATGTTGTAAGTGCTGTGTTAAGCCGTGTCCTGCAGTGCTGTATCTAGAACAGGCAAAAAATGTTCGTGCGAATCACCGTTAGCTCAGTGCTAACATGCCAATGAAATCCCATAAGGGCGCTAGCAGAAATGAGCAGGGTTATTATTGTGTTTTTGGAATTTATGGAGTGAACTGAAGGCTCAACTCTACTGAAATGAGGCCTCTTGTTTCTGGGCTTCTCAGCTCATGTTGTAAGTGCTGTGTTAAGCCGTGTCCTGCAGTGCTGTGTCCCCTGACTCAGGTGTGTTGGATCTGGAACAGAAAGAGACAATAGTGTGAGATCTGAGGTGTAAGAGTTAAACTACTGAGCTGTAACGTGCTGGTTAATGTTCTACGCCTGTGATGGATGCTAAGGGTCCATTACAGTGACGGTGATGATATAAAGAGAGGAAACCTGGTGATATATTGAATGTAGATAAATGACTCGCGTGGGAACCAAAGTGGATCCTTTACTGAGCACCATGGCAACAGGTGCAGGTGCAGCTCACGCTGTTTAGCCAGTGGCAGCTCCTCACTGATCAATTATTCACAAAATTACTCTGCAATAATGCATGCTTTCAAAGGTGCACTCCAACAGGTGATTTACAAACAGGTGAGACAAAGTGTAGAGCGAGAGAAAGCCCAAGTGAAAGTATCATTTCTGTCGTTCATCTCTTCATCTTCCCTCTCTCTCTCTGTTTCTCCCTCTCTCTCAGCTTTTAAAGGGGCCATATTCTACGTTCTTCTTCTATTTTGTGCTGATTGGCTGGTTACTTTCCTGTGATGACATTTTAAAGCCACTGTTAAAAAAATATAATAATAGACTTTGAGAATAAAGTCGTAATATTCCGGGAATAAAGTTCCCTGTTTCTCGTAAAATTATAAGAATAAACTCACGAGGAAAAAGTAGGCTAATAGGGGGGTTTCCGGAATACGTTGGGGCCTCGGTTGCTGTACTGGCTAGAACGAATATGCCGTGTGCACCGGAGTTCTGCTCACTCAATGGATCGATCATTTTGATCATCATTCTCATTGTCTCCTTTGAAACTACACGCCCTCTTCGAATGGCACGGAGATGTAACCACTGATAGTCATGTAGACGAGCACTGCCTGCAAGTTCAGAGACAAACAAAACAGACGGTTTCCTCCGAGTCCATCTGGTTCTTTATTCTAGATAATCACAGTTTCTTGCACAGCCGTTTCTTATAGTAATGACAATCTGGTGCTGATGTGCCAGGAGAGACAGGGAGACTGAGTATTTCTTTATGGGAGAAATCAATACAAAAGCATAACTCCACCAACTCCTCACTGCCCCTCGTTTAAACACAGAGAGGTTGCTACCTTCCTTTTGCAAACCCTTTGGCTACAATATTGTGGCTTTTCCTGGTAATGTCCCACTTTAGTGTTGTAATTCTGACTTTATTATCAATATATTATGACTTTATTCTCAAAATATTACAATTTTATTTTTGAAATGTTATGACTTTATTCTTAGAGTCTGTTATCTTTAATCATTTTTTTGCCATCATACCTTCCAGTATTGCACCTCATTTAAAAAGCAGTGTTGGCTGAACCACTCCTTATAACTTAAGCATGAACATGTTTACAGAGACAGTGGGGAAAATAAGTATTTGATACACTGCCGATTTTGCAAGTTTTCCCACCTAGAAATAATGGAGAGATCTGTCATTTTTTTCATAGCTACACTTCAACTGTGACAGACGGAATCTAAAAAAAATCCAGAAAATCACACTGTATGATTTTTAAACAATTCGTTTGCATTTTATTGCATGAAATAAGTATTTGATCACCTACGAACCAGCAAGAATTCTGGCTCTCACAGACCTGTTAGTTTTTCTTTAAGAAGCCCTACTACTCTGCACTCATTACATGTATTAATTGCACCTGTTTGAACTTGTTACCTGTATAAAAGACACCTGTCCACACACTCAATCAATCACACTCCAACCTCTCCACCATGGCCAAGACCAAAGAGCTGTCTAAGGACATCAGGGACAAAACTGTAGACCTGCACAAGGCTGGGATGGGCTACAGGACAATAGGCAAGCAGCTTGGTGAGAAGGCAACGACTGTTGGCGCAATTATTAGAACATGGAAGAAACACAAGATAACTGTCAGTCTTCCTTGGTCTGGGGCTCCATGCAAAATCTCACCTCGTGGGGTAAGGATGATTCTGAGAAAGGTCAGGAATCAGCCCAGAACTACACGGGAGGACCTGGTCAGTGACCTGAAGAGAGCTGGGACCACAGTCTCAAAGACTACCGTTTGTAACACATTACACCGTCATGGATTAAAATCCTGCAGGGCACACAAGGTTCCCCTGCTCATGCCAGCACATGTCCAGGCCTGTTTGAAGTTCACCAATGACCATCTGGATGATCCAGAGGAGGCATGGGAGAAGGTCATGTAGTCAGATGAGACCAAAATAGATACCAACTTTTGGTATCAACTCCAGCGTGTTTGGAGGAAGAGGAAGGATGAGTACAACCCCAAGAACACCGTCCCAACCGTGAAGCATGGGGGGTGGAAACCTCATACTTTGGGGGTGCTTTTCTGCAAAGGGGACAGGACGACGGCACTGTATTGAAGGGAGGATGGATGGGGCCATGTATCGCGAGATTTTGGCCAACATCCTCCTTCCCTCAGTAAGAGCATTGAAGGCGGGTCGTGGCTGGGTCTTCCAGCATGACAATGATCCAAAACACACAGCCAGGGCAACTGAGGAGTGGCTCTGTAAGAAACATTTCAAAGTCCTGGAGTGGCCTAGCCAGTCTCCAGACCTGAACCCAATAGAAAATCTTTGGAGGGAGCTGAAACTCAATGTTGCCCAGCGACAGCCCCGAAACCTGAAAGATCTGGAGAAGATCTGTATGGAGGAGTGGGCCAAAATCCCTGTTGCAGTGTTTTCAAACGTGGTCAAGAACTACAGGAAACGTCTGACCTCTGTAATTGAAAACGAAGGTTCCTGTACCAAATTCTGTAAGTTCTCTTTTTCTATTGTATCAAATACTTATTTCATGCAATAAAATGCAAATTAATTATTTAAAAATCAGACAGTGTGATTTTCTGGATTTTCTTTTAGATTCTGTTTCTCACAGTTGAAGCGTACCTACAATAAAAATGACAGATCTCTCCATTCTTTCTAGGTGGGAAAACTTGCAAAATCGGCAGTGTATCAAATACTTATTTTCCCCACTGTATATGTAAATGCATAGTAATTTATGACATCATAAAATGGTCCAATTAAAGCAGGCTGAATTAAAAATTAAAGCAAGCATCTTCTGAACGGAACACGCATTTTTTTGACAATTACTGATTATATAAAATAAATAAATAAATTCAGTCAGGATCCGGACTGGGGTTGGCCAATTGACGACCCTCACCATACATACTGTATTTGATTAAAATTAAAAAATCAATGCATTTAAATTGCCACCTTCATATTCACATCGGAAGTGTGGACTGCTGTAATCACTGTTCTTCCTCTTCTTTGTTAAGCCTCCTATTAGGAGCAGTGCCTGTGGATAATTGCATTGGCGAGTTGACCCCCAGTTAGGTAATTAAGGATAACGAGCAATCAAAGTCCAGTTACGGCCGCTCTGCATGCCTGCTGTGTACAAACGAGGACACGCTTCAATCAGCACACAGCCTTTTAAACACGAATGAGTCTTTAAAGGTTTTCACAGAGAACCAGGCCAGTGTGGCAGTGATTGCGTAACACCTACTGCGTCAAACCTTTAGACAATTCTGTACATTGTGGCAGGCTTTTGAGGTTTAAGCGGCACCTAGAAGAGCTCCTTTATGGTCTTTTAAGGATTGTGTACAGAAAACTGCTCAGGTACAAGCAGATTAACATCACTTTGTCTTCTACTGTTCAACTGGATAACAACGTCTGCTAAAAGACTACATATAAATGTAAATTAAAGGGGATGTTTTTGAGAGATGTACTCATTCTAATTTATTTACAGTGGTGGTGATAGGAACCAGAGGTCACAATGTGTACAACACAAATTTTGCCTTTTTATTTACTATCTAAAACCACCAGGGAAGCAACGCAAGGGGATAATGATAAAATAGTAAATCTGTAGTAATTAGTAAATTATTTCTGGGTTCTGTTTTGCCTCACAATACAAGAATTCTCCTCAAATCTAAGATATAATAAATGCTCTCTTGGTTCTCGTATATTGCATATTTATTTTTCCTTAAATCGTCATAGCAGCAGCAATAGTTACTAGTAATGAAGACAATGTGCAGAAATAAGACAGTGAGGGGAGAACAAACAAACAATCACACTGAAAAACATGATTATTTACAGTACTGTGCAAAAGATAGAGACCACACACACACATTTTTCTAAGCCGCTTCTCCTTCAGGGTTGTGGGGGGGTGCTGGAGCCCATCCCAGCAGTCATTGGGTGGAGGCAGGATACACCCTGGACAGGTCGCCAATCCATCGCAGAAGATAGAGACCATCCTTTGTTTATTTAATTAGCAGGCAAAACAGCCTTAAATGCAATTAAAAGCACCAGAAAAAAGGCAGAATCTGTATATTTACCTTTATTACAGCTTCCACTCTTTTCAGGAGGCTCGTTTTTTGCAGGTCTGCAGGGTTTCCTACGCCTCCAACGTTCAGTCTCAGAAGTTGTTTTTGCATTTGTTTGCCATCCAAACAGAGATCTGGACTCTGGGGTGGTCAGTCCATTGTTCAGCTTCTTTGTTTGGTGTGTCCATCTCCTTTTCTCAGTGAGGTCTCAGTGAGGACCCACAGCGCTGAGTGGTCTTCTCACAGTGGAAGGATGGACAGAAACACCTGTGGATGTTTTCAGATCTGGAGCAGCTTGATCTTCTCCTCTCTCTCAAAGACGAAAGCTTTAAGTGCTGTTTATCTGATGGGGGCACTTTGGTGTCTATCAGGTCTTCCAGGTGGTTGTTAGGAGCCACATTTTCTCTGTAGCGCAATCATTTTTTTAAACTCCAGTTGTAGAAACTCCTCTTTTTGCACCTATTTCCCCCTGACTTTCTCTTTCATTACGCATGTGGGTTATTTTATTTCTAATCTCCACAGAAAAATCTCCTTAAAAATGATTATTGTGTACTTAATGGCCCTTTTGACTGGAAATTGAATAAATATAGGGTCTCTGACTTTTACACAGTACTGTATATATAAAAACTAAAAATGTAGGCAGTGTACCATCAATGTAATGGATAGAATGTGCTGTGAATGTGGTGCTAATAATATAATCATAATAAATATAATAATAATACATTTTATGCAGTTAGCACCTTTCACACATTATAATGTAGATCAAAGTGAAGAGGAAATAATAAAAAGACCAGAGTGAGCCTGATGGAGGTGGGAGTGTAGGATGGAAGCAGGAATGTTGTAGGAGTCCAGCTGTGAGAAAGTGTATGTTTTTCTGTTCTCTGATTACAGTGGTGTATGTGTGCTGTAAGTGGGACACGTTCCGGAAGTTGATGGTGCAGTTTCATAAGCAGAGGCTTCCCCAGGAGGAGTATGTCTTCTTCTTCATTGATCTGTTCGGAGAGAGCGTGCAGGGCCGCCCAGCACAACCATGGAAACGAGGAGACGCTGACGATGAGGCTGCCAAGCAGGCCTTTAAAGTGAGTTTGCCTATATTTTTTTGTTTGAAACAATAGTTCAGCAAAAAAACTAATGTGCCCGGTTTCCACCCCATTCAGCAAATGTCAGCTTCTATCGCTCCTTAGTTTTTCAATGGAGCTGTGCGGCTAATGTAGATAACAAGTAATGAAAACTGGTTCTGGTTCTGTTTGTCCAGTTCAGTGCAAAAGTTTGGGCACAGGGTGTTCCAATTTTAGTTGAGATAGAGGGGTTCTTTGTAGAACAAGCTTTAAAAAATCACTAGAAGTATGCTGTCGCGGTAGCTGGCTTCCTGTGCTTCCTTAAGTTCCTGTGCAGCCATTTAAGGTGGAACGGGAAAATTCTGGCTGGCAAAGTTTCAGTTTCCGATTTATTTACAACTCAGTTCCAAGTTTAATTTTAATAAAAACTGGCTTTAAAGCTCCTTTACTATGTTGATCTGTAGGCCTCTGTTCATAAACATAAACCAGCCCAAACTAATTTACTATAAAATGAAATGGTGTTTGTAGAAATTCAGAAAAAAGCCGCGTCAATCTCGACTGCATATGTGGACATATTTCTATATTGAGCTCTATTTACACAAAGTTAGGTTAGTTCATCATTTATGTTGAACAGACTCTCCCAAAGTTTTACGCTGCTGCGCTGACCAACAGGTCAAAACAAGTTCAAAACTAAGTGCATGCTGATTGGTGTTCTTGCTTCATGCTTTTTTCAGTTTGACTTTGAAAAATTTTAAGTTTTTATACACACACAAACCAAAAGGAAAAACTGATTTTGCATAATGTAGTTTAGTAAAATGTGAGATATTTGACTTGTAGTTGAGTAAAAGTAAAAAGTCGCTCAGTGTGGAAAAGCTTCAATAAAGTAAAGATACACGAAAAAACTACTTAAGTACAATAACAAATTATATTTACTTAATTACTGTCCACCACTGCCATCATTATTAATGTAGAACTGCTAATAGCCCTGAAGATCAGCACACAGGTGGCTGGTCACCATAGCAATGGCAACAACAATCTCACCTAGCCAGTAGCTAACGAAAAAGGCAAAGAGAATCTATCTATCTATCTATCTGTCTATCTATCTATCTATCTATCTATCTATCTATCTATCTATCTATCTATCTATCTATCTATCTATCTATCTACTAACCCTCCCACCCATCCAGCCATCCATCCATCCAACCTTCCATATATACCCACCTACCCATCTATCTATCTATCTATCTATCTATCTATCTATCTATCTATCTATCTATCTACTAACCCTCCCACCCATCCACCCATCCATCCATCCATCTATCCATATCTACCTATCTACCCACCTGCCCATCTATCTATCTATCTATCTACTAACCCTCCCACCCATCCACCTATCCATCCATCCATCCATCTATCCATATCTACCTATCTACCCACCTGCCCATCTATCTATCTATCTATCTATCTATCTATCTATCTATCTATCTATCTATCTATCTACTAACCCTCCCACCCATCCATCCATCCATTCTTTTTCCTCTAGGGAACTCTGCTTTGAGCTCAGAGCAGATACTGTACAGCAGTGCTGGGGGGTTTAACTTTCTGATTTAAAACATTAATAAAGTCCTGCTCAGACGGCATATTTGCATTTGGAAATATCAATGATGAAATGATGAAAGGGACCTTTCCACTAAAAAGGACTAGCACAAAAAGTGTGCAATTAACATCAAAGCTATCTGGTCAATTATACAGCAAAGTTTAAGGACATGTTCCAGCAAGTTCAGCCTAGTCTTTATGGGTCGTATCTGTCGCCCGCAAATGATTACAACAGATGGTCATTTCAGTGTTTTTCTCCAAACTTCATCAAAAACAGACTCACTGATACAAACTAGGCTGACAGTCGTGTGAAAAAAATTGAGCATCCCTGGTCAAATGACATACTTAGTGAAAATAAGTGAACACGTCATCTGCAGACAACACAATCTACATGTTTTAATGCACAGTTACTGCTTATTTGCTGAATTAAGCATATTATGGATAAAATAAAACCAGCATGTTTCCAATATGTTAAACATTTCATCAGAAACTAAGCAATAAAATGTGCAAGAAACCTTAGAAGTCAATGGGCATTTAGTGAATTCCATTATGAGATCAGATTTTTTTTAAACTCGTTCATTAATTCTTTACGCAAAAATATTTGTTCCTTTCAAACAAAATCAAACCACCATGGGAGCTGCAACATTTTACCATCATGGCTGTAAGTGTGTCTCAGGATGTGCTGATGTGCTAGTATAGGCTAAAAATATATATATAAAAAAACTCAGAATTCCTTTGCTCTGGTTTAAGCTTTAGTTCAGCTATAGCCACTTTTCTTGCATCTCTGACAGGAAACTTTTCCACAAAAGTAGAACAGCTTCTTGTAAACGTCTCTCAACATTGATTTTTTACAAGGTTGCTTCTCATGCACCAGCTTCTTGTTAGCATTGTCCCGTTCCACCTTAAATGGTGCCTTAGGTGCCAGAATGTAACTGCTGAACTATTTAAGGTGGAACGGGAAAATTCAAACAAGAAGCTGGCCAATGAGAAGCGACTTCAGCTTCATTACTTTTTTGTGTTTGACAGTTTGTTGGTACAGATTAAACGTATCAGGAAACCAGCTGGAGTGATTATAAATGCAAATAGGTTCATTCGTTACTGATGGTCGTCTTAAATCTTTCACTTTGTTGTTTCATTAGCTTCTAGCTTGTCTGCATTGCTATGGTGATCAGCTGTCTGAGGGTGGATTAGCAGTCATACATTCACTCCAGCCACATGTTGCCAACTCCTGCTATATAGTGTACAATCACATATTTCAAATATTTATTAATGGCATTCAGCAACTGCCTAATGGGTGGTTTTATAAATGGGTTGTTTTTTTAAACTACAGGGAAATGCCTGTGATTATCAATAATGTGATCCAAATGCATCTGAAAATGTTGAATTTCTTAAATCTCTGTATTTTATAAATCACTTCACTCAAATGAAGGGAGAATGTTTTGTAAGCTGCCTTTGACTCAGGCCTTATGTTATAGACCAGACTGCCTCTGTGGTTCAGCCTCCACTGGCCTGTGTAAATGAAGCTGTGAGAGGCTGCTGTGGCTTGTCTGTTAGTCCCAGCTGAGCTGAATTCACAGGCACGTCTCTGCTGGGCCTCATCTTTTCCGCTCCTCCTTCTTGTGTCTGTCAGGCCTGTGTCAGCATTAGGATGAGAGTCAGACAGGTTGTGACATATCTCTCCTTCAGGTAGATGTTCTTTGAGTCCAGAGCACGAGGCTTTTCACTCAGTGATGCATCTCGTCTCTCTCAATTCAGCTACTTCTGTATGATTCAGAATTAGAGACATATTGAAATTTTTGGCCCCCAAAAAATGTCCAAAATTGTCAAAAAAATGTAAAAAGGCCAAAAACTTTGGCAGAAACATCAAAAGATTAAATAGGTCTATAGTGAAACAATGTGAATGATAATGATCAATTAGAAGTGGATGTACATGAATGAACTTTAATACTAATATTTATGTTTTTAGAAATTTGACATCGAACTTTCTTATGGTTTTGTTGCCCCCTCTGGTGCAAACCGAAACTGTTCTAAATAAATTAATATGTTACTGCATATTGTGTGAACAAAAATACATATTTATTGATGATTTCGTCCTCATTTATCAATTTATTTTTCCACTTTTTCAGTGATGTGTCTCTTCTTCTTCTTCTTTCGGCTGCTCCCTTTAGGGGTCGCCACAGCGGATCATCTGCCTCCATCTTGCCCTATCCACTGCCTCCTCTACTTTTACACCAACCATCTCCATGTCCACCTTCACTACATCCATAAACCTTCTCTGAGGTCTACCTCTTCTCCTTCTGCCCGGCAGCTCCATCTCCAACATTCCTTGACCAATATATCCACTATTCCTCCTCAACACATGTCCAAACCATCTCAACCTGGCCTCTCTGGCTTTATCTCCAAACTGCTCCACCTTCACCGTCCCTCTGATCTGCTCATTTCTAATCTTGTCCATCCTTGTCACTCCCAACGAAAATCTCGGCATCTTCATCTCCGCCACCTCCAGCTCAGCCTCCTGTCTTTTAGACAGAGCCACAGTCTCCAAACCAAACATCATAGCAGGACGCACTACTGTCTTGTAAACCTTCCCTTTCACTCTTGCTGCTATCCTTCTGTCACACATCAGCCCTGACACCCGTCTCCACCCACTCCATCCTGCCTGCACCCTCTTCTTCACCTCTTTTCTACACTGTCCATTGCTCTGGATGGTTGACCCAAGATATTTGAAGTCATCCACCTTTACGACCTCTACTCCTCGCATCTTCACCTTTCCACCTGCCTCCCTCTCATGTCTGATTTCTGTTATCTTTTTTTCTATAGTCCCTGTTTTTCTGTGAGTTCTGACCTCACAATGATGCCATTTGATTAAGATTCTTTGGTAAATTATTCAAATCCCAAATTTTAAAAATCTGATAAATTCAGTCACTTTGCTATAATTCAGAATAGAGACACACAATTATTTTTCTAGCCACCAAAAAATTCAAAAATAGTTTTAAAAAAAGGCCAAAAATGTTGGCCAAAAAAGAAAAAGATTTAATAGGTCTACAATGAAGTTTCAAAATCTTACATATATTCTGAATGATAATCTTATTTGTTAGATTAAGGGAAGTTGCCCTGACAAAGTCAGTGCTGTGAAATTCCAGGTGGTTGTTAAGGTGTTGCTGCTATCCCAGGTGGTTGCAAAGATGTTGCTAGATCATTGCTTTGGCCTCCCAGGTGGTTGCTAAGGTGTTATATCATTGCAGTGATATCTCAGGTGATTAAAAGTGAAATGATAAGAACATTTATACAACAAAGACCATTAAGTCAGCTTTGTCAAACCAGCCTACTAAGAAATTGTGATAAAAATTTGTTTGATTTGTTTGGTCTCCTGTGCCAGGCAGCACATTCTTTAATGGAAATCACATAAATATAGCTGACTCAATAATAGTAACTCAATATCTTTTGGTAATAAACTTTTTCACCTCTTGTTTACTTCAATAAAACATGTTGGTTAGGTACTGCTGAGGTTTATGGCTCAGGTTTCTTCCACTAAAGTGACTTGGTGCCCCCTACTGGACCAAATCCAGACTGCTAAGCGAGAGTTCTAAACACACACCCACATGCTTTCCGTAATGTATATTTGTATCATTATTCCAGATGAGTTCTGGAGCTCAGTTTTAGATGTCTAAAGATGGAAATCACTGTGACATTGATGTCGAGCTGTTCCTCACAGCATTTAATAAACAGGATATGACCATTAAAATAGTGTAAACACTTTCATAAAAACATAGTTTTTATTCTGATGATTTTAAGGCAGTTTTACGCTGTTTTTTATTAAATGTTAAATTTTATTGTTAAACAATGTCCTTGTTTATTGGTATTGCCACAGATTCTGTGTATTTACAGCACAAAACATGGCAAATAAGTATATATTTTTCTTTTTTTTTCTGTTGAAGCGCAAGGATTTTATTGATTAGCTTTAAAAAAAAAGAGTGCTTACCTTATTGAATATTGTTACTGATAGCTGATTAGAATTAGAATTAGAATTTGAGATTACAAAATCAGTTGCACCACCGTCTTCAGATTGATGAATCATAATTCACTGCTATGTGTTTACATCCCAAGTAGGAGCTTTTTTTAATCTGTTTTTGGTTTTCATTTTTCTTGGGCATTTTTAATTCACATTTTTGTTGCACACATCCACAGCAGACTGTAGAAATTCTAAAACTGATTTTTGGCATTTCTAGGCTTTTCAAACAAGTGGTTAAACAGCTGTTTGACTGCGAATGTAGTAATGCATCAGGGACAACGGAAGACATCCTCTCAACAAAAAAGTATTCACTGAGGCCCACTACTGTCATTTCTTATATATATATTTGTTTTTTTTAGGAGAGTTTTGTCAGCAGTGTAGTTTCAGTTTGTGTTTTTTCTGGCCGCTGTGTGTGCAGTGACAGAGACGGTGTTGGTGACGGCTGTTTGACATACTCCGTGGTGAACAGAGACGCATTTGTCTGAAATGATTGGGCTCAGCACTGATGAATGCCAAAGCCAGGGCTTTCAGACGCAGCTTGTTTGATTAAAACTGAAAACGCCGACCGCATACAGAGAACTACGTCTGACATCTAGATAATAGAAAGACAGCCATTCAGGAATAGAGAGACAACGAGGGAAGCTTTTCATCACAGTTCCAGTGAGGGCGGTCTGTTGTTTGTCATAAACTAGTTTCATTTTTGTTTTTTTTTTCTTCCACAAAGTGCTTTTACGCTGTTTTACCACAGTGATGTAGTGAGTTAGAGTTTGGAGTTTAGCCACCAACATTCATTTCGCTGGAGTCTGCTCAAAGGAAAAACGACTCGGGAAGACCACGAAAGAATCAATAAGGAATAATCCAGACTGTGCTTTGACTCTGATTGTTTCAGTCCCCATACATTCCCTCAAGCCTGCTGCTGATGTTGCAATTACTGAGCTATGAAAGGCTAAAGCAAAGTAAAGCTGAGAAATGTGACCTGCTACACATAATGTCTGTAGCTGAGTTTGTGTTCAGTGGTGTACTGATATTTTACATACTCCTTGTGTTCTTTCATACAGAGTGTGAAGATTCTGACCTACAGAGAACCTCAGAACCCTGAATATAAAACCTTTGTGTCAAAGCTGAAGACGGATGCCAAGAAGATGTTCAACTTCAGTGTCGAAGACTCGCTGGTAAGTAACGGAACTGAAAGAAATGATTTTTGCCTGCTACATTATATACATTGTTTGGTCCACTTATGTATGTAGATGCCCTTGAATCCACCTCTACCATCCATCAATGCACTGGGACTACCACTGACCAGACATGCATGCATGGGTGACAAATTACACATGCTTCTTGTAGTTTGATGGCTGGCTTACCCCCAGTGGGGATTGAACTGGCGGTTCTTTGTGCTCAGATACCAGAACGCTATGAGGTAAGCCACTGGGCAAGCACAAAAGATGAACAGTGCAGACTTGTGAGCATGGAAAAGAATATAAACAAGTTTGCACCCAGCAAAATTCAGAACTCACAACCTTGTGACACAGGAGCGAGTGCATCACCGCTAAGCTATCATGGCAATGCCATTAAGAGTTTTGTAGGATTGTTGATAAACAAAAGAGAGTTTTAAAAAACTGAAGTTTTAAACTTACACAGAGAGATACTCCAGAAATCAGAACTTGAGACTCAAGAGAGAAACTAACACCAAAATTACCAGTTTAGTCTGAGACCTGCATGTAGCAGCATGAACTCAAGACTGAGCAGAAAGCAGTGTGTGAGCACCCCTTAAGTAGGGTGCTCACATCTCTTACCGCTCAGCCTTAAAGTGTGTGTCCCTTAGTGATGCCTTGTTTTCCTGTAGCAGCTGGAAGTGGTTCAGCATGAGGTCAGGGCATCAGAGTCAGAATCATGCTTTATTGGCCAGGTATGCTTACACATACAAGGAATTTGGTTTTGGTTACAGGAGCTTACAATGCACAGTATCTGACAAACATTTACATGTCGTAAATAACATGAAATGAAATAAAATAAATGCCCTGTGATGGACTGGCGACCTGTCCAGGGTGTATCCTGCTTTCCGCCCAATGACCGCTGGGATAGGCTCCAGCACCCCCCGCAACTCTGAGGGAGAAGCGGCTTAGAAAATGGATTGGATGGATGGAAAATAAAATAAAATAAAACGTGCATTCTTACCATCACTCACTCATACACACACACACACAGTCATGCCTGTAAATCTTACATTGTGCAAAGTGTGTGTCTTATATTAAAGCAGTTAAATGGTGTATAGTGGCAAAGAAAAGGATCAGTGAGGTAACAGATAAGTGGGGTAATAAGGCAGGTAAGTGTGGTAAGGGTCAGATAAGTGGGGTAATGAGACAGGTAAGTGAGGTAAGGGTCAGATAAGTGGGGTAATAAGAAAAGTAAGTGAGGTAACAGATAAGTGGTGTAATAAGGCAGGTAAGTAAGGTGCTAGAATAAACACTGGTCTGTGAGGATGGAAGCTGAGTGTGATACTGTATACCAATATATTTAGAAGTGCTTGTATGCTGTTTTGCCACGGTGATGTGATGAGTTAGAGTTTTTAGAGTTCAGCCACCAACATTTTTCTTCTGAAAACAGTGATATGTGTGATTAAAATTAGACATAAGTCAGAGTAAAGTATGAGAGAATATTTGCATATTTACACAGCATATACACTGCAAGATTTGTTGCATTTACATGAGAGCAGGTATTGCACTAAGTGATATAAGGCAGTTTACAAAATCGTGAGTAAAAGCATAACTATGAAGTTATTAGTAGTATTGACAGTCTAAAATATTCAGTGAGAGTGTCATTACAGTAGCAGTTATGATATATTGCACAGGTGAGGTGATATAGTGATGTTGTTCAGCACAGTTCAGACTGCAGGACATCAGTACCGTTGTAAGGGTTATATCAGCGGGTAAGAAAGATCTCACACAGCACTCTTTAACACAGCGCAGCTGTAACAGTCACTGAATGTGCTTCTCTGTTTTTCCAGCATAGCATGCAGAGGGTGTGAGGTGTTGTCCAAGATGACTAACAGCTTGTTGAAAGTCTTTTGTTCTGCCACAACCTCCACAGAGTCTAGCTTGAGCCCTACAACAGAGCCAGCCTTCCTAATGAGTTTGTTTAATTTGTCCAGGGCACTTTTGTTAATGCTGCTGCCCCAGCACACAACAGCATAGAATAAAGCACAGGCTACAATAGAGCTACTAATAACTGACTGTGAGCCACATCTAATTTAAAATATTATATTTTATTATAGTATATAGTAAATTTAGTTATTATAGATGCATATTTTATAATGATTTTAGGAAAAAATAGTGATACATGTATTTGTTTTGGCTATTACATTTTCTTGTTCGGAAGCTGGACCCTGTACACGCCTACACACGACAACACGAGTGGCCTCGAACACGAGACAGACTTGGGGCAACGTCAGAGACTCGTCACCTGCCAGTGTGAACGCGGGGTGACAGTCCAGTCATCAGCCTGTCAGATACAGAGATCTAAAGCACCTCATGAAGACACATTCAAATGCTGAAAATAGAGTTTTAAAAACCTTAGCGAACTGAAGATGGAGAAAAACTACGTCCGAGCTAGACCGTGTGCATTAGCTTACCAGCAGCCCTGATAACTGTGTTTAACTGAGCAGCCGAGCAGTTCAGAACCGGACATTATCCTTATAGACAACATTAAAGTAAAGTGTTTTCATAGTCCAATGTTTGTTAATCTCAGAAATAAACAATGCTGTTTAGGTCTTATGCTCACCATACATTAGAACACTTTAAAAAGACTTTGAAAAGACTCAAGACTCTTTTTCAGTGAATGGAGATTGTCCATGATGGTAAACAGGTGATGTCCATGATCACAAGGGTACTTTTCACTCAGCATTAGTTGGCCTGGCTTCATCGTAATTTGAACCCCTGATTCAACATTTCCCATGCTGTGCATCACTACATTCACTCAAAAAGGACCCATTATGTTCCTAATTATGCTCTATGCATCAATGCTCTGTGCTTTGAACTTGCATTGTCCCAATACTGTGTGGGAAACGGGCAGTTGGTCAGAGTTCTTTAAGTACGGACAGTGTCCACAGAATGCTATGAAAGTGTGTCATGATGTCATTTATTTTGAGAACAAACCATTTCATGTCATATCGTCATATCATAATAGGGCTAAGCAGTTTGGAAAAATTGAAAATATAAAAATAAAAAATAATATATATATTATATAAAAATTAATCTGACTGTGATTTTTCTAACCAATATTGTAACTGTGGTTTTAAATTATTAGTATTTTCTATAAATGAAAGACAGTTAATAATAATGAGGCCTGCTATTTGGCCAAGACATTTACATTTACAGCATTTACCAGACGCTCTTATCCAGAGCGACTTACCAGAAGTGCTTTGTCTATCTACAGAAAGTATCTTTGCTAGTTACCAGTAGGTTAGAGAGAAAGACGGTCCTGAGCTCAGATACTGCTAGAAACAAAAAGTCACTGTTGATACCTACACAGTTGAAGATGAAGGGATTTATTGTTTTGAATTGTGCTATATCGGTGTTATATATGCTGTATTGTGTGTGCCCGTGCTGTGACTGTATTTCTTCTGTCTATTCTAGTTTATTCCTATATGGTCGTGTTTGCCACACCTGTTACTTGTCCTGTATGAGCTGGGTCTAATTTTGGCATCAGTCCAGCTATATAACTGTGCCAGCCCTATGTCTTACAGCCTGGCTAGGTGTCTGGTACCTGCGATCAAAAATAAAGAATATCTGTAGAGAACAACAGGCTGGTCCCCTGGATTTCCAAAGGGTAAAAAGACGATCACATTATCCACTGTTTCTGGCTTGAGTTAGTTGTGGTTGTGTTGCACACACAACATCAGTGTTTCTATGATTGTTTTTAATTGGTCTCCCTCCAGGCGTTTCATGAGCTCCAAGCTCTTAGATTACATTTCCCCGCTTAAAACTTAAGACAGCAGGTTTGATTTAAAAAAAAAAAGATTATTATTTCAGCACTAATAATATAGCCCGCCCAGGATGGGCAATTATTAGTATAAAATGTCACTTTTAATAGTGACCATGTGTACAGTTAAGCCATGGGTGTCCTATTAGTGCCGTCTGTACCACCCCACATAGCCCAGTACATAATAGAATATTATTAACTACCATGCTGACAGTTGAGCAGAGTTTATCTGACATTGCTCAAGTCCCCACTGGGCAGTAAACAAACCATTATCAGACTGTGTGGTTTGGGATGGGGAAGTGAAAGCTATTAAACTAGAAAATTATCCGTATAAAAGATCTCTTTACAAAACACCCTCTAGAAGATGTAAGAGATGGTGAGATAGTGGTAGGTAAAGAGTTTTTTAATTTCTTTTCAGACTTCATTCATTATTTTATGTAGTGTGAGCACCTGCTCATCTATCCATTACACTTCATGTACACTCATACTCCACTTTAAAGGAAACCCCTGCCTTGTGCTTCCACTCGCTCGCCACTTTATGAAATGCATATCCCTAAAGTCACTGTATAATAGGGGCGTGCACAGGTTAACCATTCAAGGTGAGATCACTATTCAGGTATTCTTGCTTTTATTATGGGTTGAAGGCTGACAATTCAAGGAAATGCAGGTTTTATGTTTTAATAGAAAAGCAAACACACAACAGTTTTGTGAGGAAGTACAGTGAACTAGACATGACTGCCGGAACGTGAGCTTGTGCTAAAGATGTTGTTAACAATGTACAGAAACAGTGAAAATATATATATCTGACAAAACTGGCCCCACTGTCCACTTAGGAGAAAACACCTCATGTAGCAGATGGTGAGACTTCATCGTTGTTCAGCGTTGTACCGATTAGCCCATCTGAAGAGGCAGCTTCCTTTACTAAAACCTACTAACTTCCCTTTCCATATATATTTAAGTGATAGAACATGAGAGGGAGTGTGTTATCACAAAATAACATCACGGCTGTGATTTAGTCACCGTAGATCGTCACAGCCGTGATGTTATTCATGATAACACATGATCTCTGGTGTTCTGTTGCTTTTATACAACAGTTAAAGTAAGAGATTAGTAAACTGGTCTGGGAACACGGCATTTAATATGTTTTAATGTTCGCTGTTCCTTCTGCCAAATTATAGTTCCTTAACAAGCAGGTTGTTGCTATGACAGAGTAACAAGCTCCGCCCACTCACTATACAGCTGGCAGTACGTTCTCCATCTCCACACAGACCAACTGACAGTTTGGGAATTTAGTGTAGTCTCATCCTCAGAGTCTGACCAAATCATCTGGAGGTCAAATGTGATCTTAAAAGTGTCCATTTTTTGTTTGTGGCAAAGTAAGAAGTAAAAATGACTTGAGCGTCTCCTACTGTTCTCAAAGTCGTTGCTTAGTGACGGCGTCTCAGCGGAGTGATGGTGTTTGTGAAAAACCTGTGATGTTGTGGTGAAATATCAGCACGGTTAGAACGCTTCTCAGCCGATCAGCCTGCGTGGCCAGAACTAATTGTTGTATAATTCAATAATAAGTGGGTTTTTTGTTGTTTGTTTTTTTAGCCTCCAATGCTATTACATAAAAAGTAAGCCTACAGCTTTATGCAATTTTTTCCCAAAGTCTGTTTATGTTTCCCTGTTGTTGCTATTTTCTTCCCAGCATGAACTTTTACTAATACTTGAACATCAAAATTAGTCAGAATACACATCCCTGTTATAAGGACATACAGTTACAGACCTCAGCCCTGTAATTATGACTGTGCGATGTGGTAAAAATAAAATATTGATGTAGTCAGAATAAAACCTTGTATTTCCAAAATGTAACTTTACAGGAGAAGGAAAAAACTAACTTTACTTGTAATGTAAGTCAATGGAACCAGATTTTTTTCCAAGTCATTTTGGGCTGCTTCTTTTGATCCATTCATCATGAAATTTATACACAATATAAACAACAACAGGCAACTTTAAATTATGTCAGAAACAGAAAAACGACAAAAATGGAGATACATGGTTTTGGTCCGACTGCGGCAATAAGGTGGTACTTGAAGGCATTTTCGTGATACATATCACAGTGTTGGGACAGAAAAAAGGCCACAGGGTACATTTTAAAAAGACTATGCATATAATAATGCATATAATGACTTTTATTCAGTCTTTCACACACTTCACAAAATCTATGAAACAGCATTAGTTATACTCTTTATAAGTTGGTCAGTGTTCTTTAAGTACGATATCCACAGTATGTTCCATAGTTTATCATGGTAACGATGAATTATCATCACATTGCTCCCCTACCTGCAATATATCACCCCCATCCCCCAACCCTTCATCATTGGTCAGTTTCTGACCATAAAAGTGCTATTGTTTAGACATTATTTGGGTGGTGGTCCATTCTCAGCACAGCAGTGACACTGAGATGGTAGTCTGTGCGGTGCTGGTACGAGTGTATCTGACACAGCAGTGTTGCTGGTGTTTTTACACACTTTAGTGTCCACCACCCAAAACTATTCAGACAAGAGCAGCTCTGTGGTCAAAATCTTTGACGAAGGACCTGAGGATTGTACAAACTGTGTATCAACAGATGAGTCACACGCTCTAACTGTACCAAGCCAGGGGCCGTATTACAGAAACTTCTTAAGTCTGAAATCATTTCTTATCTGCTTAGTCACTATGATGACCTCAGTTAAGACTGAATTTACGACAGAAGCTATTACAGAACAACAGTTCTTAAGTTCATAATCTTATCATTAACTCCAGATAAGGTTAGTATTGCATAATGATTAGTGTTACATACATAATAGTACATAGTATTACATATAAGATAAGATCCAGTATTACAGAAACATCCTAACTATACAAAATTTCTTACATTTTTGACCTAACTTTAACTTTAAGATAAACACTAGAGCTGTACTCATTTCTGTTTTAACCATCTGTTTCTATTGTTTTATGCAGCGTCAGGCAGCACGGTTCACTATAAGCAGTATAGTGATGCTATATGTATCTGTAAGGGAGGGGTTTCTAATAAAGTGGCCAATGAGCATTATTATGCTTTTGTACAAGCAGTGGCATCGTCTACCTCAAACATGACTCTATATGTAGAGTAAATGGGAATTCGTCCACTTAATTTCTCAAAATTTCAAAATAATTCAGTGTTCAGATTCAGATGTAAACAAAGTTATTCACAGTGGTTCATTGTAGAGAAACCGACAGATTTCTTTACAGTGGTGCTGATAGGAACCAGGAGTCACAATGTTTACACCAACATAAATACAGCCAATTTATTTACTATCCAAGCCCACCAGTGAATTTACATGTATGGTTTTTATATATTATGTTGATGATGATGAAATTTTGATGATAGTGATGATGGTGATGATGATGATGATGATTCTTTGGGGGCTATTCTTTTCATTCAGTGCCCTGCATGTACCTCTCCTCTTTATTAATGGATTAAAAAAACAAGCATTTAAGACCAAAACCTTATCTCAGAACTATCATAAATCAGTGTCTCAGACAATACAAGACAAGAAACCATTTAATGTAACTTTTAGAGACATTATACTTTTCAGACATCTGGGGCTGTATTACAGAAACCTCAGATCTTTTTGTCTTAACTTAACATCTGACAGGTCAAGATAAGATTTTTCAGAAATTCATATTACAAATGCAAATTTTATCTTAATTTAAGATTCTTATATTACAGCATCTTTTCTTATCTCAAGTTAAAAAATCTTAACTTACTCAATCGAAGTCGACAATCAGTCTGTTTCAGTTTCAGTTTCCTTTCCCAAACGCTTTTAGTGGAGGGCACTAACGTTATTCCTCCTAATAAACAGACACATGTTCAGCTCCATCTCCTCTTTATTCACCACCATCACTGTAATATTTTATCTGATGAGGTTTCATCAACATTAACCCACAAAGGTAATAAGAGGGGATGGTGGAGGTCGTGTCTGCAGCATCTGTGGCTTTTAAACACTTAGAAAAAAAGGTCAAAGATCCGTTTTCAGTGTAGATAAATGTAGCATCATTATGCTGCTTATAGTGAACTGTGCTACTTGATGTGGCATAAAACAATAGAAACAGATAGTTGAACAAAAGTTAGTACAGCTCCGGGGTTTATCTTAAAGTTAGGTTTCTGTAATACCGGATCTTATCTTATATGTAATACTATGTACTATGTAATACTAATCTTATCTGGAGTTAATGATAAGATTATGAACTTAGGAACTGTTGTTCTGTAATAGCTTCTGTTGTAAATTCAGCCCCAGCTGAAGTCGTCATGGTGACAAAGCAGATAAGAAACTATTTCAGACTTAAGAAGTTTCTGTAATACGGCCCCTGGCCTGGTAAGTTTCTCTAGAGCAGAGCATTTCACACTAATTCTCTCTGAATGACTTTGTTTTATGACTTAATAGTTTAATTATGCAAACATGTAGAACAATTACGATAGGGGTACGATTCCCCTTTGGTCCATTGTAAGGTAATGTTTCAGGGTTACAGATGTCCAGTAAACACTAGCTGAATTTTATAGTAAACATGAACCAAATATGAATGTTCAGTGATACACTGCTTTAATATTTAATATTCTTTTCCCTTCGCTTGGAAAGGACTCTCCACCACGTTCTGCCATCTGTTCTTTTTCAAAGCTGTGACATTAAATGGCAGGTCAGATATCAGGGGTCTTGCCGTCTGTTACATCCAGCACACCTCCACAGCAAACACACAGCGCCTTTTTGTTTCGGAGCTGCGTTGCTGCTCTTCAGGAAGCAGCAGAGAATCCGCTGGCACTGCTTTCATTAGCCTCCTGTGAGCATCAGCTGGCAGTGTGCGATTCCTCTGCAAAACAGCTTGAGATTCCTTAAAATACGCTGCATGAACGCTTTTACATAAACATTGACACAAAACAACAGCAAACATTCTAGCATGCCGTCTCCTCTGCGCTGAAGAAACGAAGCACTGAATTTATCTGATTCGAACGTGTACATCATTTCCACATGGATGAATTATTTACATTATACTTACAATTAGTGCCACATGTACGAAAGCTAAGACAGAATACTGATGTTGATGTAAAATATTGATATTCATGTAGAAGCACTGTGTGATAAATCATCTATACCAGTATTAGTGTCACACAGCAATATGGGCAAATGAAGAAAGTACAGTACTGTGGAAAAGTCAGAGACCACCCTTACCTCAAATTATTGTGTCCACTCTTTGTCTTCATCACAGCTTCCATTCTTTTCAGGAGACTCACTTTCAGTTTTTCAAAGAAATCTACAGGGATGTTTTTCCACACCTACCAAGTTCAGTCTTAGAAGTTGGTTTCACAGGTTCTGCTTCTCAAAATCCAAATAATCCCAAACACATTCAGTGGAGTTGAGGTCTGGACTCTGAGGTGGTCTGTCCATTGTTCTGAGAACACCAGCAGCTTCTGATTTGCAACTGTTCTTCGGTAACACTTTATAATAGCAAGCCCCTAAAAATAGCAGCTTAATCATTATTGAACGTTTTTATATCATATTTTAATGATGTATAATAATCCTACAGTTGTTATTTGTGCTACAGTTTGAATTATTGACCATTTGCTTACTGACATACAGATTATTAAAGCACTGTAAATCACTGTTGTTGGAAGAAAACCTTGTATCTCCAAAATTATTACTTTACCTACTTAACCTACATTAATTTTAATGTAAGTCGATGGAACCAGACTTCCAAGTCATTTTGGGTGATTTCTTATGGTCCATTCATCATGAAATTTACACACAACATAAAGGGCAACAGGCATTTTCAAAGTTTGGCAAAAACTGAAATGGTCAAAAATGGAGATACAAGGAGCAAAATGCTTGGTTTTGATAAAAGTATTATATCTGCATGTAATAAATAACAAGATATGCATTTTAGATAGCAAAAAAATACTTAATTATAAATAAATAAATAACCAAACAACAGCTTAAATACATAAATAAATACTGAATCATTTAAAACAGAACGTATACACTAAATAGTAATGATTATTCATTATTTTTTGGAAGAAAATATTGAAAGAAATTAAACATAAAATCTAAAACTTGATCTGACTTTTGGAAAGGCCTCATTCTATTGTCAAATTCAGCAAATAAACTGTAATAGTGCATTAAAATGTGCAGAAGTGTGTTCTCTGTAGAGAATGTGTTCACTTAGAAAAATCAACACGTCATTTGACCAGGGGCGCCCAAACTTTTGCATGCGGCTACACATCGGGTATCGGATATTGGCATCAGGCCACGAATCCCGTATTGGTACATCACTAGAGTGAGGCACATTTAAATAAAGTCATTTTTTTGTACAAGCCTGCAGCAACAAACTCACCGAACTTGTTAAGCCTTCCAGCCATTCATCTCCTCTACGAGAGCAACGGAAAGCAGCAGCTCATGTTCATCCTCTGCAGTTAAATCTGTTTTCAGTCCGTGGTGTGAATGTTTTTTGGATTGGTAATGAGGAATCTATTTTGGCTGACCAGTGGAGCAGTCTGCAGTAGCCTGTTAGAGTAGCGCACTCATCCATACTCCACACCGAGAGCTGTTAATTGGAAACGTTCGCCGCTTCTGCCTCGAATGCATTGACTTTCCAATTACTGAACTCACTCGCTTCCACAATTACCACAGACACACGTTTACTTGTCCTGCTAACTTTGAGTATCTGTCCCTCCAAATTTCATTAAATCGAGCCAGATTTTATTACAGAGAATTATCCCATAATCTTATAGGCTTGTAAACTGAGTGCTTTTTCCACTAAGCTCGTCCTCGATGAGCACGCATTGTGATTAGAACTACCAGTGGAGGCAGACTGTTGATGTTATTTATTATTAAGGTGGAATCAGCTGTGGGCAGATGCCTGCGTCTAGCAGGTTTGCGTATTTGTGGTTCAGACGTCTGCCGGACCTCGCTATAGATCCCTGTATAGATCCCGGCTGGAGGATGTGGGCGTGTGTGACTCGTAGCCGTAGAGGTGAAGGAGTGAGAGGAGGGAAATAGAGACAGTTGAGAAAAGAAATAGAGATAATGAAGTGTCAGGAAGTGTCGGACGCCTGGCCTGATTCCAGGATGCAAGACCGGGTCGCTTTCTTAAAGAGCGCATATCATGAAAAAGCACGTTTTTCTTGCTTTCTTGCTTTTGAAATGAAAGAAATGAAGGAAACAAATCACTCCTCCGTAAATTGCGTCCATAAATTGAAACTAAGCTACCAAAACAGCTCATTTGCAATTCATTCTTTTTGTGATGTCACAGAAAAGCACATTTGCACACATCTACCTATTCAGCCTACAGCAGTTTAGCTCCAGGTGGAGCAGCAGGACACGTGAAATGCTGTTATTAAAATATGCCCCTAAAATTTCAAAAACAACCTCTGTTGTCCGTTCCCATTTTAATTTCTGCACTTTTAATAATTTTAGCTGTGTACTACATTTGAACAGTCACATGTGTTGAGTTTTCGTGTTCTCCCCATGTCTGCATGGGTTTTTTGTTATGGACCGAAATCATGGCTCGTGTGCGAGACCCTCGAGACTGGCATCAGAGAACTTCTGTGACCAGGTGATAGGAGGCGGTTGCTGGAAAGATGTCTGGCTATATGTGACGCATACAGTGTAAGCCTAACAGTGAATCAGCGTATAAAACAGTAAATCTAATTGTGTAAATTAAAACGAGTTCGTGAACTGCAGTCTTGTAACAATGAACTGGTTCAACTCATTTGAACTTCTTGGAAGTTTTTGGACCACTAATCTGTGGGGTTCCTTGCTTTTCTCTACAGGGAGATCTGAGCCCTTTCACAGGTCTCCCTATCTACAGCATTGGACACTGAGAAGGATATCATTTAACACAGTAATTCATGTTAGACACCATTTATTTACTTTATTTAACAGACACATATTTAAAGATCTCTAAACGCTGAAACTACCTAACATCACTCATCCTGTCTGTGACATGAAGCAAGGTAACGTTAGCTCACTAACTACAACTCTGGGAACCAGCTAAAGATTTACCTTCATAATCAAAAATAAGCTGCTCAAAAGAGAATTTATATCCCTTATCGAGTTTTGCACGTTTGGTGCTTGATAGCTGTTCCACAATTCTGATCACATTGTCCTGCCTAAAGTGCAGGAGTTCAGCCAAAGATGATGAATAATGAAATGCAGCCATATTCGTAGCAGAGCGGCAAGGAAACCAGAAATAAGTTTACACATACAGTACTGTGTGAAAGTTTTAGACATCTAAGCTAATTTTTTAACTATTGACCTCAGCAGTGAGTTCATCACAATATACATTAGAATAAAGTCGTATTCATAATTCAAATAAACATAAAAACAATAAAAAGTAACAAGAATTTCTTGGGTCCATATTTTTCCTTGACACCTTCACAGCCGCCACAGAGACTCGTTAATATCATCAATTACATCATGAGCTCAATTTACTGAGCACTGATTGGTCAAACCAGGAGCTGATTTTTAACTACATATAATACTGGGCTTCCTCGAGGAGAGGCTTGGAAATGGTTAAACAAACATGCTAACATCCAGAAAATCACCATTTATTATTATTATATTAACACTTTTCAATTCAACTTCAATACAGGGTAGTACAGTATAACGAAACACTATTGGGCTACTTTTCCAGTGCAGTAATTAAAGATGCATAGTAAACAGTGCAAAGACAAAAGACAGTAAAAGACACACAAAATGTGCAGAGTCAGTAGGTACAGGTGTCGAACGTAGAGAAGATGTGCGTAGGCAAGTGTTATAGGTGTATTGGACGTGTAGACAGTTAGTGCATAGTCAGATATTCAAGTGTATCAGGTATATAGACAGAAATGTGCTGGTGAATTGCAGTACAGTACAGTAAATGCAGAAGAGATGTAAACAGTGATCTGTATATAAAGTATACAGTGCAGGTACAGTTTATTTGCTTTTCTCAGCAAATAAACACAAACTACACAAATAAATAGATTTTGAAAATGTGTCTTGGGTGTCTTAAGACTTTCGAACAGTACTGTAACCTCCCCGGAACTCGACCCTTCCTCCGTGCGGGAAAAACACCTATAGCCACTCAAAGGCATCTAATTTGGCTAATTCGTCATCTCTGCTTGCTAGTCAGCTTATCGTTTTGGCTGATTTGAGACAATATACTGCCATGTTTTGTGTGCAGACACTCACAAAAATGCTTGCATTTACTCAGACACATGTAGAGTCAAGCAAAGCTTTTTTTTCTCTTGAGAGTGTGGACTGATGTATTTGTTACCTAGCTTAGCGCTTATCTTAGCGCAGCGTTAGTCGTGCTGACAGGAAACCGTGCGCTCCGCACTCACGTTCTCACAAAATGACACAGAATCACAGACAGGATCAAACAAATTGTGTATTTTTCTCTGTCGAGCGTGAACTAACAATAATATAGAGGCTTGGATAAAAGCTAATTGGGTTAGCATTAGCTTCCTAAGCAGGTTACCTTAGCAAACTCTTTGCAAAGAAATAATAGGCAACTGTTAGATCAGCATATCGTTCCAGTTTACATTCTGGGACGTCTGTTGGTGATGTAATAGTATTTGGTGACTCTATTTTCAGCTAAAAGAGTAAAGAATTAGCTAAATTTCAATTGACTTTAGCAAGCCATAGCAAGGCAGAGGTGACCATTCAGTCCTGTTGGTTCCAATGTTGAGCGGATACCAAAAGCCATAAAACTGGAACTTGGTACTGAACTAATGACCAGTGGAAACAACACAGTTCCAGTTTTCAGCACTTTTTGTGGTAGAAATACGCCCAAACTGTTATCTTGTGTTCACTTCTCCCCATCTGCCTGTGCAATCCTGGAGCTCATCACTGTTGTTTCCTCATTATCTGGTTCTTCTCATTTCAGGGATTTGGTCTTCTTATCTGGGATTCACTGTCATCTCGCATGTTTACTCTCAAATGGCTTGTAGGATCTTGTAATATCTGTATTTTTCGTCTGAAAGGTGCTGCTCAATTAACGATTTATTTTTTATCTGAACATTTCAGACGTCGCCTCCTGTCCATCACCTCTCTCCATTAATCTCCCTCTTTTTTTGCCTCATTTGCATTTCATCTCTCCTTCTCTCCCTCTCTCCTCTGTCAAACACACATGTTCAGCATGGATGAGTCCACACAGCAGCTGTCAGAGCCCTGTCTATAGTTGCCATAGCAACCTCACTTTTGCATCTCCCCCCGATTTATTTTTTTTCTCCTCTCCATCTAGTTGCTCTTTTTGGAGACATCTTTCCTCTCCTCTGCATTTCCATGCTGATTCTGTCAGGAGAGTCTCCTGCAGGTTGCACTTCCACTCTGAGATCAACGGCAGAGAAAAAGCTGATATAAACCGGACGCAATTGCTAAACTCAGACTTGGCCATCTCCAGCTGGGCCCCAAATGAAGTCTCCTCTTCACCATAAAACAAAATAAAGCATCTCCGTAAAGCACTGACCTCATTGGAAATATTTGATATATGATTTCTGTTTCTTGGTTTGTATTGTAGATAAGTTGGTTTATCCCTTGGTACATAAGGCTTGTGTTAGTGCCGGGCTGCGCGTTCACCTGCAACGAGGGACCAATGTGGACATCACTGTTGTGTTTCTCAGGTTCTGTGGTCAACACAGTCTTTTTATAACAAGCTGAGCCTTAAAGGGGAATTCCAACATGAGTAATGCATGAATAGTGCTTAAGATGTAACCATTCAGAGTTGTTTGGTGTAAAATACTTAATTTTTGAGAAACTTAGTGAGTCAAGTCTGTGACAGTGGTGGTGATAGGAACCAGACATCTGACGAGAGTAAAAACTCTCTCATTGAAAGTTATTACATGAAATGGTTTTGAAAACACCGCCTGATGCCTTAGACGTTGTTTTACAATAGTTTTATGGAATGCTTTTGCTCTGAAACGTACATTTCATTGAATGTCATTCATGGCAGAAAGGGATATGCAGGGTGTTGTAAGGCAAATTAGTACACAAAGAAGCTTATTTTTCAATAATATTTTTCAAATATGCTGGAGCCTATCCCAGCGGTCATCGGGTGGAAGGCAGGATACACCCTGGAGAGGTCGCCAGTCCATCGCAGGGCAGTAGCCTATAACATAAGAAAAAAATTAATTAAAATGATGTATTACACAGATTAGTAGATCTCTAACGGGGCCCCATCTCTTAGTAAATACTTCTTTTTGAATTCTTAATAAGTATGTTATCTGTCCCATTTGGTAGACATCCCATACCTTTTGGATCGATAAATTATATGTGGGAGGGTCTGGATTCATCCATTTAATTGTAATACATTTCAGAACTACTGTTAGTACTATTCCGGTATTTCTAGGTTATCCGGTATTACTTCCAGTATTGCTACTGTAGGATCTTGTGGAATATTCTGCTGAAGCACTTCCTTAATAGACAAAACAGCCAAAATATGTGAGTATGGTTCCCAGTTTGTGCTCCACAATTTTTCCAACATGAACTATCATGTGTTAGACCCATCTTCAGCACTATTTCTGCTGTTTGGAAATATCTTGTGACGACTTTCCATTTGAATTCTCTCCAGATGTTTGAATTGGTCACTATAGACTTGCTTTGGTGCATTTTTCGTTCTAAGTACTCTGTGTTATATCCACATTTAGTTCTGATTCCCATCTCTGCTTTATATTTAAGGAGTGATTTAGGTTCATAGACAGGAATATTTAATACAGTTTACAAATTATTCTTTCCCCCTTCATTCTTCGTTTGTAATTCCATTAAATAATTTTCTATACGTGTAGTTTTTCCCATTCTTTGTGTGTCCTAAGAAAATGTCTCAGCTGCAAATATCTAAAAAAAAAAAAAGCTTATTTTATAATAATTCATGTAAATAATTAGGTCCATTGGTCATTTTGGTTAGTAAATAAAACGTAATAAGACTTTGTTTGCATCTCAACCCACTGTAGAGCAACCATTCTGCAAAAATGCTTAAACATTGGTGCAGTTCATCTTTAACCTCATTGTGGTCTGGCAGGAGAAAGGCCTTTTATCATTAATTGATAGTCTTTACCAGTTTTTAATCTATTTTTTTTTTTGACATCACATTTGAAAAGTTTGTAGCGGTCTGACACATTTATTTACCAGACATTCTCAGACATACCTGTAGAAAAGAGCACTTTTATTAGCCTGCATTTTTAATCTCAGCTTCAGTTAAGGTTACAGTAACCAACTAAGCTAGCTAAAGCCTCATCCCCCAGGCTCTCAGGGACACCATACATAAAGGGGTGTCTTAGCTTGTCATGGCAACCTTTTGTTTTGTTTTTTGTAATATTAACCAAATTTGTAAATTCCATGAAAAAATGTAATCTGAGCACAAATACTTGCAGACCTCTGCTTTACGCCATGAATAAACATCGATGTGACATCCAGTTTATAGTAGAACTGGCTTAGTCAAATCAATACAATACAATCAATACAAGCCTGATTGATGAGGGTGTGACACCGACTCTACCAACATCAGCACTTAGAGATTAAACCACAGGTGACTCTGACCTCGCTTACACAAATTGTTTGGCAAAAAAAATGCTACGATGCTAATGTAGCTAACAAAGTAATGGAAGCTCTTTAGCATGGTGCTAACTGCATGGCTAAGTCATCCCACACTTGCCTCAAAAGTGGATAAAGGTACATTGAACAGCTGAAAAAGTGGCAGTAGCTTCACCTTGAATCCTGATTTTTTTTTTCATACAAGCACTAAACATGATGCAAATAAATAAACACAAACACACAAATGCTAATTATTCTGACCCAAGCTGTTACCTGTTAGCTTATCATGCATTCAGAACCTCCTACAGAGGAAATGGACTCCGTCTCCCAGAATGCGCTGGACTCTCACGTGACTTCCAACTCTCCACAACGCTCCTATCAGCAATCACAGTCTCCTGACTACTAATATGATTCACCTGTGTTTGTATCATGTGACTCTTAGAGTAGAGTAGAAAGGCCCAGGCTTTAGGCAGAATCATTGTGAAGCAGTGTTTCTCTGAGACTCCTGAGCGGTTTACTGGTTGGTTAGTGTAGTGGGCAACACCGCTGCCTTCTACACTGTAGACTGGGGTTCAATCCCCACCTTGGCAAACACCCTACACTGTACCAATGAAGGTCCTTGGGCAAGACTCCTAACACCACCTGTGTAAAAATGATCAAATTGTAAGTTGCTCTGGATAAGAGCATCTGCCAAATGCCATAAACGTAAATTTACTGCAGTTATCACACTGTGAGCTGTTGATACAGTGAGATGTTAAAGCTGTGCTATGTACTAACTATCACAGTTACAGTGCCAGGATGCATATTTTCAACCAACAGTAATCACAGTTTATCTCTCTACAATCCATAAAATACATGACTGTGAACACATCAAATGCGCTGCATATCACTCTGGATAAGAGCGTCTGCCAAATGCCATAAGTGGAAATGGAAATTTACTGGTTGTTCCGTTGGAGCCTGTGTATTATGACCTATTGCTTTGTTTGTTGACTTGCCCTTTTGTACCTTTGCTTGGATTTACGGACCTGTGTTTTGTGACCCTTTGCCTGGACTTTGACTTCGTTTTTGTCTCTCTGTTTTCTGACAACTGTTGATTTGTATTAAGTCACTCTAGTCATTTATCTGCACCTGTCTGCGATTCTCTCACCATTACATAGCTAAAGAAAGCTTTAAAGAAGCAAACTTCAGACTCCGAACTTGACTGGGTTGACGGGATTTGGGATAAGGGGAAAATTGTGTAGACCAAACTTTTCCTAGTTTAACAGCTCACAAGTGCATGAGTGCGGAGAGTTTTACCTGTGCTTACCTCGTGTCCGAGATATACTGTTAAGAAAGAAAGTGGGGAAAAAAAAGAAAGTTGTTCGGTTCACAGTGGCAGCAGCAAGTCATACAGAAATGCATCAAGATTGAGGAGGTTGGTGCATAATTTGGCATTCTCAGGACATTTGGAAGGGCCTGTGTTTCATGTTTTTGTTTCAGGCCTCTTGTCAGTTGAAATCTTTTCCTCATTCATCAGCACTTCTTACTTACGAATGGAAACAAACGTGTTGACACGGGGGAGCGCTGTGAATGCCTTAGCGCTGATGAAAGAGAAAGAACCCAGAGGGAGGAGAGATGAGTGTGAGCTGAGGAGAAGATGAAAAACGATAGTGAGGAGATCAGGCGAGAGTGGCATCATCCCAAATGAAGAAGATGTGAGAAAATCAGATAAATCGAATAAAGGAGTCATCTCTGTGCTGCAGTACGGATATTACTGAAGTCAAACTAGACAGATTTACAGGAAAAAAAGACTCATTACATTCCGTCCTGATAGTGTTTTACATGTTCTTCATTTCTTCCTTTAGAAGAACCTGATCGCTGGAGGCTTTCATGATGGAGTGCTCTTATACTCTCATGCCTTGAACGAGTCGATGAACCAATCAGGGCTGCAGCCACCAGGTCATGTGGTCACCAAGAAGATGTGGAACCGCACTTTTAACGGTCAGTCCCAAAGGCTGAAAACAAGCACAGCATCACTATCATGAGAAAACTGTAATTCTGGCGCACAGCTTGAGAAACTGCGGTAGCCCAGAAGGTTAATCTGGCTAGGCACACTTATTATTAAGATTAAGATTAAGTGATTAAGGTAAGATTAAGTTTATTAGTCCAACAATTTAATTTAAATTATTGTGAATTATTGAATAATTGAAAATTATTTTATTATTATGTATATATTTTTTGACAACACATTGAATGTTTGTAGTGGGCTGCCAGAATTATTTTCCAGGCAGTTTCAGACATACTCGTTGAAAAGAGCATTTTTGTTAGCCTACATTGCTAAACTTAGCACTGTTAGTTAACTAACTAACTAAGCTAATTTAGCTGAAGCTTAAGCCTCGAGGCTCCCAGGGACACCATACATAAGCGGTGTGTTATTAGGGTGTTTGATAAGCTTGTGTTTTGTTTCTAATATTAACTGAATTTGTTAATTTCCTAAAAATATAATGTAATGCAAGCACAAATACTTGTAAAACAGTTTATTTGTATTTTTATCAGTTCGTCACAACGTAGGAGCTGGAATCAGGCCGCTGAATAGAGGCTGACCTGACATACAGCCCAGTGGACCATCAATGCTAATCTTATACTTTACTTATTGCAGCAAAAAGCAAATTATGTTTGTAATATTTTCTCAACATTTCTTCTCTTTCCTTTTCTGTCTTATTTATCAATTGATTCCCATCTGAGCTGAAGTCCTCCCCAGTAGTTGACCATCTATTAAAAGGGGTCACTTCTGGAGTTACTTTGTTCACAATGCACAGTCCATTATGGGCCCATAACATAACATAGTAAGATATTCCATGCACAACGTAAGGGATGAAGATTATAGGAGGTTGTGAGAACGTACTGACAACGTTGCCACTACGTCGTCACAACTTCCTAGAATGCTATCAGATAACATTGTCCCAACTTTCCGAGGAATTACATTTCAACGCTGTGGGCACCAAAACAATAGGCTGTCAGCATGACCATGTTTGCTGGGTTGTTCATGTACAAGCAAGACAGGTGGGATGTGGCCAAATAATGCACACCAGGTAAACTCATTTATGGCGTCTTGGGCTTTTTTCTCTGCTAGATAATATAGAGTACTAGATTTTTTGGCTTCTATTAATTCATTTGTTCCTACACAGTAAAGACATACCATTCTGGTTTCTTTCCAATGCTTCTCAGATGTAATGATCCTTTTTTCATTGTTTGGAAAAAAATGGTTTGTCAGTTTAATCTAGAAATATTTCATGTGGTAACAAGCAATTTATGTGGTTTAATTAAACTCAAAAAATACTTTCAATGAAACAAACAAAGCAAAACTTTAGATGAACAAAATCAATATTTTACATCATTTCAAGGCTCAAAACTCTTCAGATCAACTTTTACCTTTTTCCACTTTTTACATTGTTTATATGAATAAGTATTAGTGAACAGTTAATTACAATACAAAACACTATGTGTAAACTGGAGATCCCTGTACAAACATATGAATACAAACATATCACTGTTGTTGGAAGAAAAGCCTTTTATCTCCAAAATGGTGATTTTACAGGAAAAGGAAAAAAACGACTTTACTTTTAATGTAAGTCAATGGAACCAGAATTTTTTCCGAGTCATTTCGGGCCGTTTCTTTTGGTCTATCCTTCACGAAATTTACACTCCATGTAAAGAACAACAGGCATTTTAAAACTATGTCAAAAACTGAAAAATGAGGTTTTGTTCCGACAGCAGCAATATATGAACTGAATGAGGCAGTTTATCAGGAAATTCTATAGGCAGTCATTATCTGTGACTGCTGTTGCCACTGCGGTAGGCACAGTGAGTAACATAAGAAATGCAGGTCACAGCTGTGTTTAAAAGAAATGAAATATATAGTGACAGACATCATGATACTTCTTATCACTACCTTCTTATAGAACTCAGAAAGATAATAGTAGAATTAGAATGATGATATCATTTAGCAGTAGAAGTAGCTCAGTAGCTCAGGTTTTAATCCCCCTGATTGGAGCTCTCTGTATAGCCGTCCTGGCATTTTGCTTGCACAATTTAAACTTTAAAGTTTTCAGAAAAGTTCTTAGAAAAATGTGCACAAAACTTTATTGCCAGCATTCATAGTAGTTGTATTTTCCTGCCAGGGATCAATGAAGTGAATGTTTTCAAGCAAAAGTATTTAGTTTTTTCCACTACACACTAAAAAGTAAAGATTCCCAAATGGTTCTTGTCCTGGTTTTTCGGTTCTAGGACGATCCTTTAATTGGTTTAATTGAATCTTTACATTATGTTTGTCGTGGAGGTTTTTTGTCAGTCTCCTTCTTCTCCTCTCAGGCAGAGCGATGATCAGTGTTCTGGGCCCAGCGATGTGAACAAACTCACACAAACACAAGTTCTCAGTTCACTCTATGTTTATTATCTGCTGAAACACATATTTATACCCAGACACGCAGCTCAGTTACCAATATTTCCTGTCTAAGCAAACTAATTCTTATCTTGACATTAAGTCTGCCTTAACCACAGTTTAGTTCCTTCCTAACTGTGGCAAGACATTCAAGTTCAAGCCCTCTCAGTGCACTTGCATGAGTACTTTGTGTGACTTTTTTTTGTGTGTTTTTTTTTTGGGGCGAAACAGCTCATGAAACCATTTACTTATTGCATAGAAGATAGAAGTTTTAAGCAAAACCTTTAATTGTAAAACAAAATGTTCCCTCACAATGTTGAGGTACTTTGGACTTTAAAAAGGTTTTTCACACTCTAAGCTTGGATAATAAGGTCAATTTAGATAAGCGATTAGATAAACAGTTGCAATGAGCAACATGAGTGCGATCCGAAGGCAGTTATGAGGTACCATGTGAACCTTACAGTCTTACACTATAGCTGGCATTTCTCTGATACTGAAATAATTACCATATAAAAACCAATTACCAGCATGATACCTATGTTCTTCACAGATGGTATGTAACACTGTTAATGTCCAGTGGTTTTCCATGTTTCTTTAGTTGGAAACCAAAATACTGTCAAACCTCTGGACAAACTCCTTACGTTTTCCATTTTACTCTTGACTCGACAACAGATCTCATGTACCAGAGTTTGATTCTTTGCATATTCCCGAGAATTCTTTGGGACACTGAACATCTTTCCAAGCATTCAAAGAATGCATGTGTGTGGTTCATTAGTTGATGTTCTGTTTGTGTAGACTGAAATAAGTGCAATATTTTTTACTGTATACATTTTAGGACGATCCATGGAGTAGAATGACTGTAATAAGGAAATGCTTCAATAAAGGTGGAGCCACAAATTCAGGAATAAAAAATGTTCCACGTGAAAGATAATATGGTTCCTTAAAGAAGCATCAGTGAAATGGTTCTTTAGCTTACCACAGGTCATTTTTGTGTGGCCGGCATGTGAAACTGGCGATCTTCCAGGCTAAAGTGCTGTGGAGGTTAGCGTTTTACCCTCAACAGTCTGAAACAGTTAAAAGATCTAGTTGTCCATTTGTCCAAAAGGACTCTTAGAACTACAAACCAGATTCCAAAAAAGTTGGGACACTAAACAAATTGTGAATAAAAACTGAATGCAATGATGTGGAGATGGCAAATGTCAATATTTTATTCGTAATAGAACATAGATGAAAGATCAAAAGTTTAATCTGAGTAAATGTAACATTTTAAAGGAAAAATATGTTGAATCAAAATTTCACAGTGTCAACAAATCCCAAAAAAGTTGGGACAAGTAGCAATAAGTGGCTGGAAAAAGGAAATTGAGCATATAATGAACAGCTGGAAGACCAATTAACACTAATTAGCTCAATTGACAAAATGATTGGGTATAAAAAGAGCTTCTCAGAGTGTCAGTGTCTCTCAGAAGCCAAGATGGTAAGAGGATCACCAATTCCACCATTGTTGTGCAGAAAGATACTGCAGCAATACCAGAATGGTGTTCCCCAGCGTAAAATAGCAAAGACTTTTAAATTATCATCATCAACCTTGCATAACATCATCAAAAGATTCAGAGAATCTGGAACAATCGCTGTGCGTAAGGGTCAAGGCCGTAAAACTCTACTGGATGCTCGTGATCTCCAGGCCCTTAAACGTCACTGCACCTCAAACAGGAATGCCGCTGTCAATGAAATAACAGAATGGGCTCAGGAATACTTCCAGAAAGCATCGTCAGTGAACACAATCCACCGTGCCATCCGCCACTGCCAGCTGAAACTCTACAGTGCAAAGAGGAAGCCATTTCTAAGCAAGCTCCACAAGCTCAGACGTTTGCACTGGGCCAGGGGTCATTTAAAATGGAGTGTGGCAAAATGGAAGACTGTTCTGTGGTCAGATGAGTCGCGATTTGAAATTCTTTATGGAACACTGGGACGCCATGTCATCCGCACCAGAGAGGACAAGGATAACCCAAGTTGTTATCAACGCTCCGTTCAGAATCCTGCATCACTGATGGTGTGGGGTTGCATGAGTGCTTGTGGCATGGGCAGCTTGCATGTCTGGAAAGGCACCATTAACGCAGAGAACTATGTTCAGGTTCTAGAACAACATATGCTCCCATCTAGACGTCATCTCTTTCAGGGAAGACCCTGCATTTTTCAACAAGATAATGTCAGACCACATTCTGCAGCAATCACAACATCACGGCTACGTAGGAGAAGGATCCGGGTACTGAAACGGCCAGCCTGCAGTCCAGATCTTTCACCTATAGAGAACATTTGGCGCATCATAAAGAGGAAGGTGCGACAAAGAAGGCCCAAGACGATTGAACAGTTAGAGGCCTGTATTAGACTTGAATGGGAGAGCATTCCTATTTCTAAACTTGAGAAACTGGTCTCCTCTGTCCCCAGACGTCTGTTGAGTGTTGTAAGAAGAAGGGGGGATGCCACACAGTGGTGAAAATGGCCTTGTCCCAACTTTTTGGGATTTGTTGACGCCATGAAATTTTGAAACAACATATTTTTCCCTTAAATTGATACATTCTCTCAGTTTAAACTTTTGATCTGTGATTTGTGTTTTATTTTGAATAAAATATTGACATTTGCCATCTCCACATTATTGCATTCAGTTTTTATTTACAATTTGTTTAGTGTCCCAACTTTTTTGGAATCCGGTTTGTAGAAAAGTGGCCAAAAAGGTTTGTCGTATGGCATTGCTGCAAAGAACCTTTTTGGCCACTTTTCTAGTTGCACTTTTCTAGTTGCAGCTGCCCTTTACACTGTGTGAACATTTTTTGACAATGGACAAGTAGATTTTTGAACTGTTTTTCAGCTCCATTAGCAGATACTCAGTGAACATTCCCTTCTTTTTTATAAAGGTGTCATTTCAGAGATGCAACATACCATGAAAAGTTACAGAGGTACAACGTGCATTTCTAGCTGAAGGTACAAATGACATAAATACCCTAAAGGCCTCACTGTTTCACCCCCAGTATAAATGGGGGGTAGGACTCAACATCTGGGGGAAACTAACCGTTATTACGATTACAAATTAAATGTGATTATTTTCTTTATATTAAACTTTGGCTGATTCTTTGCTAAGAAATCCAAGACTTCCATTTTTTCAGGCTGGAGGTTTGAATGCTGAATGTAGTGATGCTAGACTGACTGACCAGCTCTGTGTTGTCAGGTTAAATTTCTTCCCTTAAAACTTAAAAAGACACTATGAATAATGTTGCATGTAACACAAACTGCAGCTCTTGCAATTTGAAATTTGCGCTCTTTATAAGATCGATATCCTCAGTGCTTCAGTTCTGTGCTTTTCTTTTTTCTATGTTGAAACGAAATATTGCAGTACCTCAAAGAAACGTGCAGAACTTGCATCCATTGAGTGAACATATTGTGCGTAGCAAACATTAGCATCTGAGAGTTTGTGTACATTTTCAAGCTAAACTGATGTGCTTTGCTGTGCTTACATTGCAGTCAGTGTGAATGAACTGAGGAACGTGTATACAGCTACATTTATTCTGTGTAAATGTGAGAGACACAGATGTTCCAGTTCTGCAGACGGTTCCTCAGCTGTTGCTGTTCCACATTGATTTTTAAATGGAGTTGCAATGAAGACTGATTCTTTTCTGAAGCTTGCTGAGATGTGCTTACTCTCCATGGCCATTCTGAAGTATATTCTCTTCAGATTTTTCCTGTCTCCTGCTCCAATTGAGTCTGTGCGGAAACATGCCACTGGATGGAATGGCATCCCACAGGTGTCCTTGTGGAAAATAGCCGTGTAATTCAACTAGTGCAGCCAAAATGGGATCTCAAGATGTGAACGCTTTTATCCAACAGACAAATAGAGACAGTGAAAGGGGCAGAAATATCTGCTCTTTGGAATTTGGTTGTCTTCTTTTCTGCTCTCCACTCTCTGTCCTGTCTTCCCTCAATACCTCTTCAGAAAGCCACTTAAAGGCAATCCCAGCAAGGCTTACAACCAGGTCTTACCAGCATGAGCTGCTACTACAGATAGGGCTGTGTATGTGTGTGAGTGTGTTTATTGTCATATGTTTTCAAGGCAAAACATGCTTATTTTGTAGGAAATAAAAAAAAATAGAGAATTTTTTGTTTAAATATAACTAAAAACATTTTCTCAATCTTTTTTTTCATTCTAGATGTTAAAATTAAGGTTATATTTTATTAAAACCCAATTCTAAAAAACAAACAAACAAACAAAACAAAACTGTAATTTGTAAACTGTCTTTTATAGATATTTATTGACAACAACACAAAAAGTAGATGCTTAATATTTTATCTTATCAACTTTATTGATTACAAACTTGATTCCTGCAACACTTTCCAAAAATGTTGAGACAGGAGCAACATAAGACTGTGAAGTCTGAACACTTGTTTTGGGATTTTCCACAGGTAAACAGGTGAATAGGTAACAGGTGATGATATCATGGTTAAGTGTATAAGAAGGATTCATGAAATGCTCAGTCAGCTAGTCCAACAGTTTAACATGTTTGTCAACGTACAAAACCATCACCAGCTACTGTCCATGACTTTATTAAAAGATTCAGAGAGTCCAGCTCTGTGTGTGAAGAGCAAGGCTAATAACCAGTGCTGAGTGCCCTTGACCTTCAGTTCCTTAGAAGGCACTGCATAAAATACTTTGTAAAACCCTTGTCTGTGAACGTAGTTTGTCATTGCATCTACAAATGCAAGTTAAGGCTTGCAAAATAGAAGCCAAATATCAATGACATCCAGATAGCTGCCAACATGTCTGGGCTAAAGGTCATCTTAGATGAGCTGACAGAGGGTGGAAAAGTGCTATAGTTTGACGAGCCCACCATTCAAATTGTTTTTGGAAATAATGTTATGTTCTCCAGGCCAGTGAACAAAGGGACTGTCCAGAATGTTACCAGTGTAAAGTTAAAAATCCAGAGTCTGTCATGGTATAGGCATGTATTAGTAGGGAACTTAGACATCTGTGAAGGCATCATTAATGCTAAGGAGTACATAGGCACTTTGGAGCAACAATGTCTTTTTCAGGGACATTCCTGTTTCAGTAAGACAGTGCCCAGCCACATTCTGTATGTATTCCAAAAGTGTGGCTTTGTACAGTCAGAAAAAAGGTAGCCACTGGGGCAATACCCCTCCTGTCAGTGGGGTGTTAGTGCCTTTAATCAGGGAATATAACTGTACCATAATCCACTGAAATTATATTCTCTAAGGGGTATTGACTCCACACGCCCCATCTCGTCTTTGTTTATACCTTGATGAATGAAAAACGTACCTGCACAGTATTTTTATTTCTAAGTGTAGTAAGAGAGTGTTGGTGCTTGACTAGCCTGCCTGGCCTGTCTCCTATTGAAAGCAGGGGTTGCATTACAAAATGAGATATATTACAGTGGAGACCCCAGACCCTATTCTCGGGTAACAGTTAATCTAATAAGTAATGACAGCTGGCAAAGGAATTTGTGAAAGAAGGAATTTTTGGCAAATTAGTTGCATTATAGGCCATTTAATATGTGGTTGTTACACATACCAGAAATATCAGTGCTGTATTATGATTAATTCCATGTGCTTTTACATCATTAACATCAGTTGTTACTCTTTTCAAAAGTCTTTGAAGCCTGCATTGTTACAAATAGATATGCGTGATTTTGGAATAAAATGAAACATTTTGGAATGAAAATTGGCATAAAATACATATGGCACATATTACATACTGTCATGTCATTACTGCTGTCGGAAAAAAAACTTTGTATCTGCCTTTTTGTTGTTTTTCGGTTTTTGACATAATTTGAAAATGACTGTTGTCCTGTACATTGTGTGTAAAATCCATTTTGAACAGACCAACAGAAAAGGCCCAAAATTTCATTGCCTTACATTAAAAGTTAAGTAGTTTTTTTCCTCCTGCTGTAAAGTTACTATTTTGTAAACCATTTTGGACATACAAAGTTTTGTTTTGGACAACCCCACTCAAATCCCATGTTTTGTTGCTTTTCTAAGGGAATGTAAATAATTAAATGTGAACTGTTAGCAGTGAGCACTGCCAGTCTCCTCACTTGTCTGTTCTAAGCCGTACTTGGCTGAATTTATACCAACTTTTTGATGATGATACACAGATCACATTCACACAGATTACTGCACATTAATCAGTTACAAAATTACACTAAGAATTCTAATGGTAGCATAACAGTCTGTAATCACAGTCCTCCAAAGCCAGCTGGCCGTTTTTCAGCTGTGAGATGTTTCAAATCTGAAAAAAAGCTCCAGTTTCTCTGAATATTTTCCTTCAAACCCTCCTTTTGTTTACAGGGATGATTTGCTTTGCAGTAGCTTGTCACGTCTAGGGTTGTCTAGGGTTGTTATTGTCATGTGTGTAATTATGTATGTAATTAATTAAATTTACATTCAGTTTACATTCTATATTACTAGCTGCACCAATGACTTCTTTCTGTTTGTTTTAATATCAAACAGTGAAAAAAAGGATTTTTTTACACAAAACAACTAGTTTTCCAACAAACAACTAATTTATCATATTACAATACGTCGTCTTCTGTTTACAAACACAGAAGTTGGTTTAGACTGAAAGTTCACAATCTGCACTTCCAATGAGCCGAAGTGAGAAATAATTATCTGTGTTTTAAGGCATGATTTATGGCTTTCAAGGGTTAATACCTGCACTGATCCCTCATCTTTCCTCCCCTCTCTGTTCATTTCATTCTGTATATCTTTGCGTCTTCAGTCAGCTCTCCTGGCCCTCTGCTGCCACACCTGCCAAAATCTCAGACATTTATCACAGCCAAATCTAATCACGCTGCCCTCTGTATCACTGCTGTTCCTCAGAAACACACCTGCCACCCTACCAGACAAGCAGAGCACAGAGTAATAACTGCCCCAGGCCAGAATGATCGCAGGCAGAGCATGTTCCCCTAGGGCTGTTTATTAAGTGCTTTATAGACCGGGAAATCTGTGTAGGAGGTTTGGAGTTTGTGTGTGTGGATGAGAGAGAGAGAGAGAGAGGGTTAAAATGCTGTTTACTAGTCTCGTGAGCCCAGATGTGATCTATTAAACTTCTGATGCTTGATTATGGCCACATCCACCTCATCAAAGGTACACTTCCTCTAAACCCCACCCCAAAATTCCTCTAGTCAATCAAGCCAGCTATCAAAGCAGTATCATTAGCTAACAGAACTGTTATTAAGAAGAACGTTGTAAGAGGTAAAGTGTGTGATGGGCTCCGCACACAAACAGCCCTCATCGGCATGCTTAATTGGAGTTTCTCTGAAGCAAAACTCTTTTTGTTAAATATTTATGAAGTAACTTAAAGCACTTCTTAAAATGCTACCAATGCTTCACTGGTTAAGCTGTCCATATACATTTTGGAGCCACCTTAGTTCCCCTGGCACTACATTAACACAGGACAACTGACAGGAAAGTACAAAACAACATTGAAGTCAATAAATACTGACAGTAAACCGTAGAATAACTGTATGGATCATTCTACCGAACTGGTTCAAAGACACCGCTCAAAAGGCGTTTCAGACTTTTAACTGACTTGGACATCAGACTAAAACCCTTAGTGACCCTAAACCTTAGTTATGTTTGCTTTATTAAAATTGTCATGATTGGCCCCTCCCAGTCCTGTCCATGTGTTTGTGTTTTGGTATCTGTAGTCCTGCCCCTCGTTTTGTAACTCCGCCCCTGATTGTTTTCACCTGTCCCTCGTTTTCCCTGTATACTATACTATAAGCCCTGTGTTTGCCCCTTGTGTTTGCCGGTGTTTGTTTGATGTCTCGGTCTCTGTTTGATTGTTGATTCTGGTTTGTGTCATGTCTGTTCCCCGATCTGTCCGTGTTGGCTATATGAACCTGGACTGTTTTGACCACGACCCTGGATTTGCCCATAATAAATCTCGCTTATCTCAGCGTGTGCGTCCGCCTCCTCGCTCCCCCTTACAAAAATAAACAGTTTAGCATTCCATTTCTTCACTACCAAAGCAGTCATTATACTACTGAAAAAAATGTTTTGGGAGTGACTAATTAGGTTAATTTTGAGCAGAATTCAGAAGCGCTAGCCAGTACATGACCATCAGGAACAGCTTTGAACAGCTGTACACAAATAAAATCATGATTTTTTTCATTAAAACACAAAAAAAAATGCTCCTTAATTGCAGAAAATGTGTTTCAGTAGTGACATTTCCTAATGTTTTATACTGATTTTCAGACTTTGAAAGTCATTTGCTTCAAAACAGTGGGATCTAGCTGCTCAGTGGCCATGAGGCACCAGGATGCAGACTCACCTCCTGCTCCAAAATACAAGGGCATGGCTAGAATTAGGCCCCGCCTACTGACTAAAACTCTGTGTTTTAGTAACATTTAGTGACATGAAAATGTGTATCAAATTTGTATTTAAACTTTAAGCTCATATTTAAGCAAAATATTTAATCTTCACTTTTTTTAAATCAATGCAAGGAAAAAAGTACTATTTTCAGTGTAAATTTTGGGGTTAGGGTTTGGGACAGTCACCTCAAAATAGAAGGTTCCCTGTAAATGACGATTTTGCATAATCTCAATTAATGCCTTATGTTTAAGCAGATACAATTATAATATCTAAATTCTGAATACTCGTTTTTTTAAAATAGCTTTTTCTTTTCTTTTTTTTTTTACCGTGGGACCACAGTTTGAATTCAGTAGAATGGTCCATACTCAGTATCAATCTTCTAGGTCCACTGTATGGGTGTAAATTACAAACTGTAGCCCTGCAGAAACTGACCATTGATGAAGGACTAGAGGATGACTAATAAAAACAGATCAACAGATGAGCTACAGTGTCTAACTGTATACCAGCAAAGTGAAAACAACAAGAGAAGGGTTTCTAATAAAGTGGACAGTGAGCGTAAAGCAGTCTGGGCAAATAATAAGTGTAGCAAAATACAAACGCAGAACAATAAACAAGTTATTAGCGACAGCAACTACAGTTCGATCCAAGTGTCTGAGACCAAAATGAAAATCTGGAAGTTTTTCACTTAAACCTGGAAATAAGCAAGTTTAAAAGAAAGAAAAGTTGTGACAAGTAAAATGAAGAAGAAATATTGATGATTCTGCACTATTTCTAGGTCACTGTTTAAATATAAGCACATTTGTGATATGAACCATGTAAAGGCCTTTGTACAAAATGGTCAGATTTGTTTTTAGTCTTTTTCCTTCCATTGAACCTCATGATCACTTGTGAAGTCCATACCAGCTTGAGTGGACACTGTCATTAAAGCAAAAGGAGGACTAAATAACAAATACCGAAAAAAAAAAAAACGCTGAAATTCACATTAAAAATGCAAAGATTGTTCCTTTATTCTTATGCTGATAATATAACAGAATGAAAAAGTTAGCTTTAAAGTAGAAGAGAATTCAAAATAGAAGCAGCTTCACTTCTCAGACTTTTGGACCTCACTGTAGTTGCTAGGTGTATTGATCAGTGATGCTGAACAGTGGAGAGATTCATGCACATAGGCCACTTCACTGCAGAGGAAATGGGAAATAGGAAGCACAAAGTAATTGGCTGGAGCTGGATCAGTGAGTTTAGAGGCTTCAGTGGCATTTGGGACGCAGCCGTGTTCAAGAACGGATCCTCTGAGCCGGGTTTTAGACCGCAGAGCCGCTTTTGAAGTTAAAGCTGTCCTGCCATTCTGAGCTCTAATGAGCTGGACTGCTCCACACTGACTCTCTCTCTCTCTCTCTCTCTCTGTCTCTTTCTCTCTCATTCTCTCTCTCTCCATCAACCTTTTCCTCTCGCTTTCCTCTCTCTTCATTCTGTCTTCTTTTACATGTCTCTTTTTTCAGTCCACTCTGACACTGTCCACCTTCATTTCATCCTTCGTCTTCTCAGGTTTAACGGTACGTGTATGTGGAAGTGAAGAGGAGAATCTAATAAAAGTGGGCATCTGTTTATCTGTAATGCACGTGTTCAACAGCTTCTCTTTCTCTCTCAGTGTCAACAATTCTCTCATTTTCGTTCTCTCTTACTTGCTTTCTTTCTTTCTTGACTCTCACTTTCTTCTTCCTTAATAAAGAAAATCATCAAAACGTATTATCATTACTGTTAATTGTCCTGGCATGCAGTGCTCTGCACAAATCTTAGACACTGTTTAAAACCATTTCTCTTAGCAAGTGTGTTTGTGACTGTATAAACACTATATAAGTGGAAATAAGCATTAACTCAGTAAGAAGTAACAGGAACTTTAGAGCTTGCTTGAAGAACTTGAAGAGCTTGAAGTGCCTCTTTTCCACTTTAGGGCCAAGTGATAATCATTCCAGAGGCATATCCACACAGACATGGTTCAACACAGAACGCTTCCAAGCCTTGTTTAGGTGGACAACCTAATGACGTAGCTATCTGCTGACTGATTCTACATTAATGCCGTCATTGTGCCACCTCGTCCTGCATTATTTCAAGACTGACCACAATTATATACATTATATTTCCAAAAGTATTCACTCGTCTGCCTTCACACACATACGAATTTGAGTGACATCCCATTCTTAATCCATAGGGTTTAGGATGATGTCGGCCCACCCTTTGCAGCGATAACAGCTTCAGCTCATCTGGGAAGGCTTTCCACAAGGGTTAGGAATGTGTTTATGGGAATTTTTGACCGTTCTTCTAGAAGAGCATTTGTGAGGTCAGACACTGATGTTGGACGAGAAGGTCTGGCTCACAGTCTCCTCTCTAAGTCATCCCAAAGGTGTTCTGTCAGGTTGAGGTCAGGACTCTGTGCAGGCCAGTCAAGTTCTTCCACACTAAACTGGCTCATCCATGTCTTTATGGACCTGCTTTGTGCACTGGTGCTCAGTCATGTTGGAACAGGAAGGGGCCGTCTCCAAATTGTTCCCACAAAGTTGGGAGCATGAAATTGTCCAAACTCTCTTGGTGCTGAAGCATTAAGAGTTTCTTTCACTAAAACTAAGTGGCCGAGCCCAACTCCTGAAAAATAACCCCACACCATAATCCCACCTCCACCAAACTTTACACTTGGCACAATGCAGTCAGACAAGTACCGTCTCCTGGCAACCGCCAAACCCAGACTCGTCCATCGGATTTCCAGACGGAGAAGCGTGATTGGTCACTCCAGAGAACACGTCTCCACTGCTCTAGACTCCAGTGGCGGCGCTTTACACCACTGCATTCCACGCTTTGCATTGCACTTGGTGATGTAAGGCTTGGATGCAGCTGCTCAGCCATGGAAACTCATTCCATGACACTCTCTATGCTGTTATTGAGCTGATCTGAAGGCCACATGAAGTTTGGAGGTCTGTACCGATTGACTCTGCAGAAAGTTGGTGACCTCTGCAGCCCCTCAGCATCCGCTGACCCCGCTCTGTCATTTTATATAGCCGACCACTTCGTGGCTGAGTTGCTGTCATTCCCAATCACTTCCACTGACAGTTGACTGTGGAATATTTAGTAGTGAGGAAATTTCACGACTGGACTTGTTGCACAGGTGGCGTCCGATCACGGTACCACACTGGAACTCACTGAGCTCCTGAGAGTGACCCATTCTTTCACTAATGTCTGTAGAGGCAGTCTGCAGGCCTAGGGGCTTGGTTTTGTAAGCGATGTAAGTCATGTAATTGATTGGAACACCCAACGTTCTTGCCTTCCACCCAAGGAATGCAGAGAGAGGCTCCAGCTCCCCCTGCAGCCCAGAAGGATAAGCAGCTTAGAGGATGTGTGTGTATGTGTCTGTGTGTCTGTGTGTGTGTGTGTGTGTGTGTCTGTGTGTGTGTGTGTATGTGTGTGTGTGTGTGTCTGTCTGTCTGTGTGTGTGTGTGTGTGTGTGTGTGTGTGTGTGTGTGTGTGTGTGATAGGCTCTAGCTCCCCCTGCAGCCCAGAAGGATAAGTGGCTTAGAGGATGTGTGTGTGCATGTGTGTGTGTGTGTGTGTGTGTGTGTGTGTCTGTTTTCCAACCTCTCTTTTTTGCTTAAAATTAAACAGTCTGTTTTTATTACTGTGCCTTTGAGACTGAGCACTGTTGAGATTGGCTGACCTATAGTGTGCCTCATTTGTAAAAGCAATTGTGGCTGAAACGCTCAGTGTGAATGGGTGATGTGGACTGAATAGGCAGATCTATGTAAATACATTTATTTTCATGACATCACAAAAATTGCGTTGTTTTCCATGATATGGGCACTTTAAGATGTTTTTGGTTTCTCCTATAAAACTAATGGTTTTTAGCAGTGAAAGTGAGGGATTGAAGTGCGGGCTGTCATATGAGCGCAGTGAGCCGTTTAAAGCATGAAGGTCATTAACTGCACATTTGGATCAGCACTTTAATTTGGCTTTAACAGCACTTCTGTTGGAGAAGAGATAAATAGTCCTGAACACCTTTGGCTGGACTGGGTGCACAAATAGCCCAGACTAATGGAGGCAGTTGGAATGAAGCGCACAAGGCTTAATACAAAATAACAAGAGAAGAAAGAAGTAGTCACTGAATCATAGAGGCCTGCTTTTGTTTAAATCCCATTGGTGCGTTTATGTTTTTCTTCATGTTTTTATTCCCTTTGAATGTGTATCGTTTGGTTCAGTTCAGTAGCACTGACACGTACACTACATTTATATGGCTCTATCAACCCTGTGGTTACATGTGGAAAGCTCATGCTGATCTCTAAATAACCCCCAAACACACAAAACAGTTATTTTAGAGTGTAGTTAATAGCTTGTGCAGTATACAGCATTTAATAAAGGCCCAGACACGAACACCACACTTTTCTAATGGCTGAGCTGTTGAGCTCCCATAGGGAGCAGTGATGATACTGAACCTCCATTACTTTAAGTGCTTACTCTCTCTCTCTCTCTCTCTCTCTCTCTCTCTCTCTCTCTCTCTCTGTCTCTCTCTCTCTCTCTCTCTCTCTCTCTCTCTGTTCATAAATCTCCTATATCAGCTAACCTCAGATCAGCAAGCTTGTAGACAGAGACCCTTTCATGGCCCTCTGCAGGGTCTCCGTTATTTAAATAGCTCTGGCATCTGCTCAAATCTCATAATGGAAGTGAGAGAAAATGGTTACATTTTCTTCTCAGTTGCATAAACACAACTTCTAAATTGTTGGACATTTTTAAAGTAATAATAATACGCAGCTTAAATGGTTCCTACTTCCTGCTAGATTGTTGCCAGGTGGCTACTATGGTATCCAGGTGGTTGCTAAGGTGTCGCTAGGCAGTTGCTATGATATCCCATGCGGTTCCGAAATTGCTGCTAAGCAGTTAGCATGGTGTGTCGGATATTTAATTAGTTGCTACGTGTTGTTGAAAATGAATGGGAGTCTTGTGAGAAACAAGGGATGAAAAAACGACACATAGTGGATTAGAGCTTGGGGACCTGCCCTGGGTTAGTACGTGCATTTTGGTGTCTGATGGGCAAAGGAAAAAACAGGGCTGGGGTTTAGGCAAAAATGAATGGAACTCAATGGGAGGAAGGAGGGACAAAAAATTACACATAGAGGAGTACAGGCCGGTATGACTGTGCAGTAGAGGTTGAGGTCCTATGTTTAGTGAGTGCATGTAGTTTGGTGGCTGTACAGCAGTGAAGTAATAGAGTTTGTGTGGTGGCAAAAATGAATAGGATTCTTTGGAACAAGGAATGGGACAAAAAAGACAAACAGAGGAGGTGCAGGTGAGAACGACATTGAATTTGTGCTTGGGGGCCTGCTCTGAGACGATGTATATGAAACAGTGTCTTTTGGTTGAGCAGAAGTACAGTAGATTGTTATGCAATTTTTCATCCCATTCATTCCGATGGGAAAAAATTTAGCAAAATTCCACTGCTATATGGAAACTGTGTGTCCAAACAAAAAGCTGTATACAAGCCTGAATCACACAGTCAGACCGGACAATAGTGCCAGTATCGTTAGTGTTTCTCCAGAATATCCTGTCTTCTGTTTGGGTCTTCAGGCTTCTCAATGGCTTTCACTGATTCTGTCCATCTGTGTAGCTGGTCATCCTCTTCCTCTTTTACCTTCAGCTCTTCCAAGCATAATGAATCGTTTGGTCACTTTCCAAGGTTCTCTTAAAAGTCTTCACCAGCACCAAACTTCTAAAGAAGCACGGAGAAGACCACAGTCTGGATTTTCTGATCTTTCTTTCAAGAGACAAATTGTTGCATTCAAAGATCTTTTCAAGCTTGTTCTGCAAGCGCCCATCTGTGGATCCTCTGCTGTTAATGATTGATCTGAGTAGGCTAAAGCTGTCCACCATTTCCACATCTCATCCATCAGTGTTAAAGTTAGTGGTCTTTTCTGTCATCATAAGCTAGCTAGATAGCTAGAAGCTGAAATTGTTTGTGGGGTTTTTTTTTGTACCCTATTTAATAGAATAAAAATGTGTATTTTTGCTGGACTTTTCTGACTTTTAGTAGACTCTCTACTTTATGACACGCCGTAATTTAACATGGTCAGCCCAGTCAACAAGTGAGATTGGTGCTTTTAATTACTTTGCGATGGTAAACAGGCTGTAGAATTTGAATTTGTGAATTAAGATTGCAGGCGTTGAATTTGGCAGAGTAGTGTTAAGTTATATTATCGCCAATTGTTAAACGTGACTTTTCACAGGAATCATTATTGCAGCCAAACCCATAAAGGTAACTAGAAGATCATGGCAGGATGAAAAAAGCAAGTGCACGTGCCGGAGGAATAACGTTACCTAGAACGTTCTCTGGAGATGAGTGCATGTGCGTCTGTGCGCATGTCTTACAGTTAAAATAAACATGACGTCAGGTGAGGAGGACGCTGACAGGGGGAGAGAGCAGCAGACCCTGTGGAATAACCAAACCTGATGTTATGGCAGTGAGAGGGGAAAGGAGCATATGCTAAGTGAAGTTATTGCTGTTGTGCTACGTGGAATAATTCCCAAAAGGTTAGCACGAATCTGAGACACAATGTGGAAATTAAGTGTTTGGTACGTTAAGAAGCACATAAATCATGTTTGATTTAGAAGTGACTTCTAAATGTAGGCAGTGTAGATATCGCTGCTGAGCTGTTCTGGCCTACAGCCACATTGAGACCCTCTTGGCGAGGGTCTGCGAGTACTCAGTAGTGACATATGTTCGACTTTCACCTTCCCCCGGGTGCGCAGGCTCTGCTTGGGTCTTTGGCTCAGGACTCCACCATGTGTTAGCATTTAGCACTCAGTCCCTCAGCTCAGAACTTCTCACTCTGAGGTCATCTGGGCCAGCATATGAAAGCTTTCTAGAACAGTAAATAAAAAAGTTAATGGCATAGCTTTTCCTGTTCTCTCTCACTTTCATGCGTTTTGTATGTCGTGTTTGTCATTTGAGATGACCCTTTTCAGTTTCATAGCTAGCATAAGGGAAGGCTTTCTAGCCTGTAGCATAAATAAAGGATATAAAACATGCCTCAGGCAAGAAAAGCCTCTTCCCAACTGTGGAGAGGGTTCGAATTTGAGGACATGCAGAGGACTATGTAACTGGAGAGCACAATAATGTTTTGGTTTGTTTTTTGATTCTGCTTTCCAGCACAGTGGATTTATAATTAGAAGAAGACTAAAAGGTTAAAGTGGAAAATGTCACCTTCAATTCAGCAGTACTGGAGAAATGCATAAGAATCAGGCCCAGTCCCCCATTTCAAGAGACTTTGAGTAACTGGACAAATGGCTGGTTGGTTTCAGCCAGCTGTGTAACATTGCATTATTAGTTCATGCAGAAGAGAGCGAACTGAAGGGAAATTCTAGATGTGGCGTTTGTTAAAAAGGTTTCCGTGTTTTAAAAAGTACCTAAAAAGACCTGAATTCCAGCCAGAGTGAAAGAAAGAGGAGAAAAAGCTAAAATCATATCTTTAAAGCATACTGCGTCTCAATATAGGCACTGTGAGTTATATTATTACAGTGTTCACTCAATGGCTGTTTTATCAGGAATACTGGAAAGGTGCTGTATTATATTCAGTCTAATGGCTGGAGAGACCACTGAAGTACCCCAAGACGTGATTCAAAATGAAGACTAAGTGGGAAAATTTGATGCAGCGAAACTTTTTTCGTTAAAAAGGCGAAACAATAAAAAATGGATTTAATTGAACAATGACAGGCCATGCAAAGCCTTTCAGTGATTCCTAAAGACGCGGTAGGGTAAACTAACAAATCGTCATTAAGTATATCACCAAAAAACGCTCTGTTTCTGTCTGTAAGACAATAAGCGAATGTATGTCCTCTTACTGTCCACTCTGTTAGACACTCATACTTTGTCGGTCCACCTTGTAGATGGAAAGTCAGACACGACAGCTCATCTGCTGCTGCACAGTTTGTGCTGGTCATCCTCTAGTCCTTCATCAGTGGTCACAGGACGCTGCCCACAGGACTCTGTCGGCTGGATATTTTTGGTTGGTGGACTATTCTCAGTCCAGCTGCGACACTGAGGTGTTTAAAAACTCCAGCAGCACTGCTGTGTCTGATCCACTCTTACCAGCACAACACACACTAACACACCACCACCAAGTCATTGTCACTGTAGTGCTGAGACTAACTGTCACCCAAATAATACCTGCTCTGTGGTGGTCCTGTGGGGGTCCTGCCTGTTGACAGACTGACAGAGTATGCAGAGAAGCAGATGGACTTGGTGTACTTAATGAAGTGGGTAGTCAGTGTAAATATAAACTTAACTCTATATTTTTTAGTCGAGTAGTTGAGCTAAACTGTGTAATCGTGACAGCCCTACTTTTGTAGCAATAAGCAGAGCCCCAACTGCATTTTGCCCCCTTATCTCTCCCAGGCGGACCACTTTCTGTGGCCTGTCCCCCACCTCCCCCTGCTCAGGTTTCACTCAAGAGAGGGAATCTGATCCTGGATCAGCAGTCAGCCCTGCGTCTCTACGGTTATTAGATCAGCCGCCGCAGCTGAGGCCAACGTGCAGCGCTTCCTGTGACGGATGCTCTCCTCTTGTGAAAAGGCATTTGTCACAGAGCTGCTCTCATGGCAACAGCTGGTGTTTGTATTCGTTGGGTTTTTGAATATGCATTTGACGTTGCTTGGTGTTCTTCAGTATTCAGTCATGATCACCAAATGCATGTGCAGTTTTTAGTTCATCACTGAGGAATGTCTAATGGTTAACTCTTTTATTCAGTTATGAATTTTTAGACTTTTTATTCAGCAACTACAATAAAATAACATTCAAGTTCCATCAGACTGCTGGTCATTCAGAGTGGCTTGATATGAAATGGTTCATTGTGGAGAAACGTATTGATTCTTTACAGATTTCTTTACAGTGGTGCCTAAAGAGAACCAGGGGTCACAATGTCTACAACACACAAATAGCCATTTTATTTACAATCCAAAATGACCAGTGAACCTACTTGTGTCTTCTGGGTTTTTATATGTAATGTTGATAATAGTAAAATAGTTCCTCTTGAGTCTTGGTTTCTCTCAGTGGCTCTTCCTTATGTTCTTAGAGAGGTTTTTCTTTGGAGTCTCGGGTCCTCTCAGTGGTTCTTCCTCATGCTCTAAGAGAGTTTCTCCTTTGGAGTTTTGGTTCCCCTCAGTGGTTCTTCCCCACGCTCTTAGAGAGTTTTTCCTTTGGATTTTCGGTTCCCCTCAGGGGTTCTTCTTCATGCTCATAAGTAGTTTTTACTTTTGAGAGTGAGTTACATTCACTGTTTCTGTTTGCGTCTTGGTTCCTCTCAGGGGTTCTTCCTCATGCTCTTAGAGAGTTTTTCCTTTGGATTTTCGGTTCCCCTCAGTGGTACTTCCTCATGGTCTTAGAGAGTTTTTCCTTTGGATTTTCCATCCCCCTCAGTGGTTCTTCCTCAAGTTCTTAGAGAGTTTTTCCTTTGGATTTTCAGTTCCCCTCAGTGGTTCTTCCTCATGCTCATAAATAGTTTTTACTTTTGAGAGCAAGTTACATTCACTGTTTCCGTTTGTGTCTTGATTCCTCTCAGTGGTTCTTCTTCATGCTCTTAGAGAGTTTTTCCTTTGGAGTCTCAATTCCTCTCAGTGGCTTTTAGAGTCTTGGTTCTTTTCAGTGGTTCTTCTTTATGCTCTTCTTTGTGTTTCTGCTTTAGATCTCATTTACTCTTCCTCATGCATTTTATTTACAAAACTAAATTGAGCATTCAGAAGTGTATAAAGCCATTTCCATGAATATCTTCAACAATTCTTGGAAATGATACCTCTAACATACTTCATTGTGCAAATTGAGATTGTTCTGACCTCTGACAAAGCAGAATATTAGGTTTTGAATCAATCTAAGAATAAATGCAGACTTTCTGAAACAGCTTTTCTTCATGATTATTGGTCCTTTTAGCATTCGGAATGTCAGACAGGCCTTTCCTTTCATGTTCGTCTTAAATTCAGTGTTGTTCCGTAATCCCTAATTGTGGCTTTGATCAGGAACACGCTCTGTACACTCTCATTTGTTTTCCATTTTGCAAGAGCCAGGCTGAACTCAAGTTTCCATTTAGCCCCTAATCAGCAGCGTTCAGCAGTAAATACAGTCCATTCAGCAGTGGCCATGATATCCTTATCGACCTGAAAGCACACACCAGATCCCCACGCCTCTGGGGTCCTCCAGAGATCCATTCTGCTCTCAAAAGACACCGGACCGCACACTGAGACAGGTCAGGGAAACAGGAGCCAGCACAAAGAGGAGCCATAAAAGGCATGATTGTTCCTAACGAAAGAGATGCTGAACTTAATGAATCAGTGATTCCTTTAAGTTTGATGGAATAGGGCTCTGGTAAAGCGAACCTATTCATAGTGCTGGCTTGGAACTGGTTCTAGCTGAGAATATAATTTCATTTTATCAACTATTATGGTTTAATCTTTTTGCAGGACAGTAATTCAGCAGCTTCAACACCTTCATTCCTTTCACTGCGCTTTAGCAGTTGTACCATTAAGAGCAGACAGTCTGATTAGACCTTATGGATCCATCCTGGCCTTCACTGATGGCCTCCTCTGATTAGCTTTTCTATTACTGTTTCAAAAGAGCCATTTTCAACGGCCCTCAGTTCTGTATTGGAAAAGCTGACAGTAAAATCAGGAGCTCCCCTAATGGCTTGTGTATTGAAAAACCTCACATTTCTGAGATTGCTGTTCCGTGTGATCGTTAAATGGAGGATTATCGACAGAGAATGTACACAAGAAGTCCAATATTATTGACCGAGTGCGCTACTGCCAAGTTTAGAAGTCCTATCAGGGCATAATTGCAGCCAGGTGTAGTTTGGAGCCAAATCTTCAGGAGACTTCTAAAGACACAGGCTGCCTGATCCATGCGGGAAATGTCTTCATAGACAGAAGGAAATTTTGTTGTTGCTGTCATACCATCATAACATTTTCTCCTTATATTTTCACACAATTTGAACACCAGCTGCTCCGAATAATACGTGAACATTTCATGATAAATGGATCGGCATAGCTTGCAATAAAATCTTGAAAGAGTTAAGAATGTTTCTCCTTCTTATATTTAAGTCCCATTTCTGAGATGTGACAGTGTGTGGGTTTACATGCACTTAATAATCCGACCACTGCAGAAAATCAAGCTTTATCAGTAATCCGATCAACACGTTTATGTGCACTGAGTAATCAGATAATGGGGAAACTCTGGGTCTGTATGAGTCAGACAGTAATCAGATTTCTGCCTTACAGCCAGCCAGTTAACTCACAGAAGAAGACGTGATGTAAACATAAAATAAAACTCAAACTTTATGCTGTGGCTTTTTTTTTAAACATCACACCACTTTGCCTGAAAATATGAACGCACATCGCCTAGAAGATGAAGAATCCTGAGATGCTTTATTTCATGTTTGATTTCAGCGTTGCTCCAAAAGTGTTTTGCTGGTGTCTCCTGGCGACACCGCTTGCTTATTTCAGGTGCCGCAGTCTCTCTGCATTCTCAGTTCTCGCGCATGTGCAGAAAAGATCAGAGAACTCAAAGAAATCAGAGAAATCTGATTACTGAGCTAAAATCCATCATCACATTTCTCAGTCGGGTTTCTAGATTGGAGCATGGTGTTTACACAGACATTTGAATAATCGGACAACTACAGAAATCCGATTATGATCAGATAAACGCACTCAGGGTTTTGTTTTTTGGTTCCTGCTCTGTGGTGGTCCATGGGGGTCCCAACCACTAAAGAACAGGGTAAAAGGGGGCTAACAAAGTATCAGAGAAACAGATGGACTACAATCTGTAACTAGAACTACAAAGTGCAGCTATACAGTAAGTGGAGCTGATAAAGTGGACAGTGAGAGTAGAAACAAGGAGGTGGTCATGATGTTATGTCTGATCAGTGTATGTTGTGTCATTAATAGTCCAATTAATATAGCTAACGTATTTGATTAAGAGACCCTTATTAGTCCCACAACGGGGAATTTTCACCTCCGCATTTAAACCATCTGTGCTGTGAAACACCACATACACACTAGTGAGCACACACATACTAGGGGGCAGTGAGCAGACTTCCCCAGAGCAGTGGGCAGCCATATCCGCAGCACCCAGGGAGCAGTTGGGGCTTAGGTGCCTTGCTCAAGGACACCTCAGTCACATACTGTCGGCTCAGGGGATCGAACCAGTGACCTTCCAGTCATGGGGCTGGTTCCCTAACCTCCAGCCCACGACTGCCCAGTATTTTGCCTACATTTTAGTGAAAATAGCAAGTATACAAGAAAGTATGCAATAAAGTATATTTTGACATATTTTTCACTATCTAAAAAATGTCGACATGGTACAGGGAGGGAGATGAGGTCATGAGCCGCTAGTGACTTGAGGTATATATTACAGCTGCACAATACAGTGCAAATAAGCCTAAAAGTAATCACACATTTTCTTGCTTTGTGCTGTGAGCATCCTGAACAAACATGGTCCCAAAGTGTCTCTGTAGGTGTTTTGATGAATCAAGGTATTCAAATGATGCAATAAGTATAACCCCTTAACTTTTCAAGCTTTTCAAATAAGCTTACATACTAAGGCTTATTATTTGTTAACTACAGGGACACTTCAGGTTATAGAAGTGTGTAATAAAACGTTGCCCCCCACCCCCGGTGGCATAGTAAGAGGTTAAACATATTGTAATTGTGATAAATATTGTTGCAACATGGAATATTTTCCATATTGTACATGCCTAATATGCATTTAAGGATAAAAACATTTAACTTTAATTGCTCAGTGAAATTGGCCACTCACAGATGTAAAATGTTGGAGGGAGTTGCCACCATGTGTTCCCTAGTGATCAGGCTTTGGACTGAGACTATTGATTTTCACCCATTCCCACACCCCAGCAAACCCACTGTTTGCACTAGAAACCTCTTCCCATGCCTCGATCGTTACCCACAATGCCCCTGTGGTGATATTTTGACATAACTCTTTTCCTGTGGAGTTGGAAACATGTGGAAGACGCTCTCAATGTGATTCCATGAGCTGTACGGAAGCATGTGTTTTTAGTGAGGGAACAAATCCATATCATTACCCTCTTTCATTACTCCCACCTTCACAGTCACATTCATTGATTTTTAAGGCCCAATTGGTCTAGTCAGAAAACTGCTTTTGGTTATGTTGTTTATTCTAGTGTCTTTTTCACTCTTTACACAATACCTCTTCTATTTTAAGATAATGAACATGATGTGGCCAGCATATATGGAATATATGGAATATAGTCAACAAGCTAGTTCCACCTTCACAATAAGAGTCCATAGTAAAATGACTCAGTGGACAACTAGTGGAAAACAATTTATCTAGACTGAACATGTAACACATTTGCTGAACACGCTACAATCTGTTTCATGAAAAAAGTTTTTAAACATTTTTTTTTTTTTTCATTTTATCACATTTGTTCAGTTCAGTCTTCCTACAAAAGAGCTCATTAATGGAAACATTAAAAACTGACCATCACATTGATTTGTCAGTCTACTCAGGCTTTAGCAGAGCTCAGTAACATTGAGATTAATAACTGATCATCACACTGATTTATCAATCTACTCAGGCTTTAGCAGAGCTCAGTAACATTGAGATTAATAACTGATCATCACATTGATTTATCAGTCTACTCAGGCTTTAGCAGAGCTCAGTAACACTGAGATTAATAACTGATCACCACATTGATTTATGAGTCTACTCAGGCTTTAGCAGAGCTCAGTACCACTGAGATTAATAACTGATCACATTGATTTATCAGTCTACTCAGGCTTTAGCAGAGCTCAGTAACACTGAGATTAATAACTGATCATCACATTGATTTATCAGTCTACTCAGGCTTTAGCAGAGCTCAGTAACACTGAGATTAATAACTGATCATCACATTGATTTATGAGTCTACTCAGGCTTTAGCAGAGCTCAGTAACACTGAGATTAATACCTGATCATCACATTGATTTATCAGTCTACTCAGGCTTTAGCAGAACTCAGTAACACTGAGATTAATAACTGATCACATTGATTTATCAGTCTACTCAGGCCCTTAAAGACTAGGCTTTTTTTCTAAGGATTTAGATTTTTATATTTCTAGGGATTGTGATTTTTCCTTTGAGAGTGGCTCCGCAGCAGCTGATAAAATTATGTTGGAGAACCTGTATTTATCTGAACCAAACTGCTTAGCATATTAGAGCTCTGTAAATCAAGATGAATTTAAAATATCAGAAATCAAACAGGTTCCTGACCTTAGAATAAAAAAATCATATGTGAAATCATATATTTCACATATCATGTGAAATTTGTGTATTGGTACCTCACGCAGTGTCAGAAAAACTATGTTTGGAGGATGCATAGCAGATCTACATGGCTTGAGACGAGTCTGTGATGATTTAGAGCTGCACTGTGTCAACCAGCGTGATCTAAAATTCCATTACAGCTTCCTTGTTAGCCACATTGGCCTTGGAGCTCAAGTGTGAACTAATGAAGCAGCCTTTAGACACCAAGCATGTCTTGGCTGATTGACTCCATTTGGGGTAAGGAGACAGTTGTGTGAATTTGATTTTTCACCAGACAGTCACTTTAAAACCCCACAAGGTCGACTGTTACAAAAATACAGAAAAACAGCTCCACCAATTTAATGTGAATGAACATAGCAACGCACCTTCATGCGCACACTAGAGAGTAAACCACACGGTGTTCATTCACAATAGATTACTGTGGATAGTTATTCTTGTATGTGCTTCTGTATCTGAGGAATTCAGCCCAGTTTCTATTTTTATTACCGCAGAGCTGACCACTGAGTCCTCTGTCTGCAGTGCACAGTGTGGCCGGCTTATAAAAGCATTCAAGAAGGAAATGCTTGAGTGTTGCCCAACTGTATAAGAGCAGGAAAGGCTGCACCAAACAGCTTCAGTCATGATTCATGGGACAGTCACACACAGAGGGTCATGAAAAGAACCCTTAAGACGTCCTGCAGCAAGAAATAAACAACAGCAGAGCTTACTTTTACACTGGAATGTTGAAAATATTCATTTAAATACTCTTTTTACACAGATGTGCTGAGACCTTTAGAAGGACTGCATTGCCATCAATGTTAAAGCCCTATCGTGTTTCAATCTCATGTTCTATCCCTCTCCACACACCCCAGCGGTCCTCATATGACATTTGTGTTGGTTTATGTACCAAAAAAACATTTTCCAGCCTATTTCAAAACACTATATGTTGCAGTGCTTCTAAGAGCTACTGTCGCATGCAAAGGTTTGAACGGCACCAGTTAAATTAACCCTTGTGTGGTGTTGGGATCAATGTTTTCAGTGTTTACCAAAAGAAAAAAATATGTGATTTATTGTTATTTCACCCTCAGATACTTGGCCTTTGCTCATTTTCTGTGAAGAACATACAAAATAGCCCATTTTCAGAGTCTTCACCCCCCCCACACACACACACATTTATATTACACATGTGGTGTTGGGCTGAACCTGCAGGGAGTAGAGGTGTGGAGGTGCTGTGTCCTTCACTCTGTTCTCCTCCTACATGGCCTGCTGTTAGTGTGTGTGTGTGTGTGTGTGTGTGTGTGTGTGTGTGTGTGTGAGGTGGGACAACATGGAAAGGCTGCTGACTGGCTACAACTGCTAAAGGAGAACCCCACGCTGGACATTTGTGACATTGTAAACATTATGTATTTTTACATAAATTGTTATGGCTGCATTGATTGAAAAACAATTAGGTGGTAACAAACACATCGACACCACACAAGGGTTAACACATTATCTACAGGAAACATCTTAAATATGGCTTTTTTTCAGCAAATGCAATGCATTCTTTGTATTTATTTGCTGAGATTAACATAACAGAAAAGTAGAATATAAAATAGAAAATGTTCCTTAACTTTTTGCACATTTTATGCTTCATTTTTTTCCCAGTATATTAAATAGACACTAACTGCGTATTCAAATGTGCAGCAGTATGTTCTCTGTAGAGGATGGGTTCACTTATTTACACTTAGAAAATCAACAAAACATGTTGTTTAACCGGGGCGCCCAAACCTTTGCACACGATTCTGTTCTGATTGGCTGTTTTCTGCTGCGTTGCATTTAATAAACAGAAAATGTAACTTCATCATAAATGGGCGGGACTAAACTACTGTAGGCTGTGTGGGCCAAACACACTTATATAATGTGTTGATGTTCATGACATCACAAAAATAGTTACTTCAGAAACATGCCCTTGTTGTGGTTTAGGATGTGGGCTTAGGAGTGAAAGGCGTGTGTACCAGTGTTTACAAAATGCAGCAAACTCTTTTATTACAAAAAAATCAGGATCTCCATTTTTCATGATATGATCCCTTTAAGTGACACACTCTGTTGGCAGAGATGATCTTTCTTGCTTTATTTTATAAGGTATGATTTAAGTTCAAATTTCAGTAGCCAATTATTTTGCAATCAGTCTAGGAGTTTTCTCAGTGTTATTCATATATATCTATAACTCATTCCTGAGCTGATGAAACTGATCACTGAATGCATTTGGAGTGATTGGATCTTCAGTGTCTCCATTAAAAAGCAGAGTGAGCTGCTGCTTTTACAGGCACTTCGTGATCTGTCTGTCTTTGCTCTCACCACTTACACTTTCAGGAAAAAGATGATTGAGAGGAAGCTGATGCAGCCATCAAACGGGAACACAAAATGAGATTCGGAGATTGGGAGAAAGGGAGAGTGCATTACTATTACTGTTTTAAGGCTTTCTCTGCTGCCATGATGAACACAGAGGGGAAAACACTGCAAGATCATCAGCAGAACTGTTTTGTTATGAAATATATATGATATTTATTAACAATATTATAGGTACAGTTCTCATTCTTTTTTGTCTGTCTTTTATTATTGTATTGGACACTTATAAAATACATTTTTCTTCTTTTTCAATTTTTGCTTTTTGTAATGTGCCTCCAAAGAACGATAAGGCACAAAAATGACCCCCTGTAAGTTTCCATGGGATATTAATTTTTTTTTCCTAAATCCTGGAATGTTCAGTTTTGTCAGTTTTGTATCAATTTGTATTAGGAGTTCCAAGCGAAAGTACTGTATGTTTTCTTTCTGGAAAAAACAGAACTTTTTTTTTCTAGTATCATATGCGAGTTGCTCTACGATAAACAAAAATGATCCAGACCTGATAAAGGGGTCTGAAGCCCAACCCACATTACAAAATGTTCTTCTGCATGTTACATGTAGTTACACATTTCCACCAGAGAGGTCTCCAAATCCCCTGATCTTACATAGTGCAGCTTTAATGACTTTGAAATTCAGAGGATCTTGCAACTTTCGGATGAAAAGTGTATATATGGTGTAACGCAACCCCATTTTTGTTCATAGGGCACGATGGCAGCAATTTTCAGAAATTTCTGTTCATTTTTCTCAAAGTGAATTCCAGCTTAGACCCAGAGTTCCTAATATCGGCATGACAATGACTACTAATGATATGACTTTAGAGGCATTTGTTGTTGATAGGACTTGTATGAGCTTATTATAGACATACATTGTGGATTACAGTCCAGAATTAATGAGTAAAACCTCTGTAATTCATATTTAATCAGACTGTATGTGGGAGCAGAGGAAAAGAGGTTATAATGCTGATATAAAAGCCCAAATATAAAAAGCTTTGTGTTCTGTAGCAGTGGGAAGGAGTTGAACTGAGAGCAGCAGTGTGACTGAAAGATAAAGAGAGAGCCGTGTGCTGCTGATTACTCATCTCTGTCTCATCCTGCGGTGTGAGTGCTGGTCATTTGGGCTATGTCCTGCTGGCCATGAGAGAAAGCAGCACTGACAGCAGGAATCAGGTTTCAGCCTTTCAGCTCTGATACTGGGCTTCAAGCCACTGTCAGAGCCCTGCTAATGGACATACCGATCTTGTTTGCGTGTGTGTGTGTGTGTGTGTGTGTGTGTGTGTGTGTACATCTGTGTTGTGTAAGTAATGATACATGGACATGTACACGTTCTGCCACATTTGTTTTTCTGTTTGGATCAAATGAATATGCTATAGAAGGTATTGTAAAATAATAATAATTACATTATAATGATAATATACTTGGGAAGGTTTAACAACCCAGTAGGTGAACACTCACTTTAGCATAAAGTTAAAGCTAAAACCTGGCTAATATTTTTGTGGCTGATACTGATTCTGGTCTTAGGGGGCTAAAAATGTAGATATCAACCAAAATAATTTCACATGTATAATTCATTTTACAGTTTTAGTCAAACAATATTTTACTGACAGACATGATTGTCCGTTCTCAGTGGTTATGTTTTTAAACTAAATGAACACCAGAAATGAATAAACATTAACTAACACATATTAATAAATATGAATAATATACATCATATAAATGTTTTAAAACTAAAGGAACTAGATGTTTTAGAAGTAAGTTTTGTTGTCTGTTAATTACCTCTTATTTTTCTTATTTATTGCTGGTTCTCTTTTTTGCAAAAGTTATGTATATTGCTAATTTTAATAAAAGTGCAGGACATCTCTCTCTCTATATATATATATATATATATATATATATATATAGTACTCTTGTCGCGATTGGCCCCTCCCAGGCCTGTTCATGTTGTGTTTTGATCTTCCATGTGCATTTGTTTTGGTTTCCTAGTCCGGCCCCTTGTTTTGGTGACTCCTCCCCTGATTATTCTCACTTGTGTTTCCACCTGTGTCCTGTGAACCCTCATTAGCTCTCTTGTATTTAAACCCTGTGTTTTCATATGTTTATTTGAATTATGAACATGACTTTATTCTAATGTATATTGTGATAAACTCACTGCTGAGGTAGATTGTTTAAAAATTAGCTTAGATGCCTAAAACTTTCGCACAGTATCATGTGTGTGTGTGTGTGTGTATATATATATATATATATATATATATATATATATATATATATATATATATATATATACACTGCACTATTATAACTCATATTAATACTAAAATTCAAAATGCCAACATTTGAGCCTTTTTTATTAGGACAGATAAAAGCACCTAGGGATCTCCATCAGTCTGTATAAACCCATGATGGTTAAATTACAAGTCCTATAAACAGCATATCATCAATGTTGGGACAAAGCCTTCTGCCTTCTGACTATTTATGTTGCTCTGTTCACCATGAAGCTTTTATACAATATGAACAGCAGCTGATACACTATATGGCCAAAAGTATGTGGACATGTCTCCTAATTACAGAGTTTAGATATATAACCCCCTGCTAACAGGTGTATAAAATCAAGCATATAGCCATGCAATCTCCATGCAAAACTGGCAGTACAATGGGTTGCACTGAGGATTCAGTGACTTTAAACATGGCACTGTCATAAGATGTCACCTTTGCCACAAATCAGTTCATGAGATTTTGGCCCTTCTAGATCTGCTTGAGGCCACTTAAGTGCTATTATTATGAAATGAAAGCACTGAAGAGCAACAACAGCTCAGGAATGAAGTGATAGACCATGCAAACTCACAGAGAGAGCCTGCCAAATGTAGCCATAGTGCGTAGTGCACCAAGTCTAAGGTCAATATGCACAACACCAGGCGTCAGCCGGAGTGGTGTAAAGCACAGTCACTGAAGTAATGGAATCATGTTCTCTGGAGCAATGAATCGTGCCTCACTCTTGGGCGGTCTGGTGGATGCATCTGAGTTCAGCAGGGTACCAGGAGAACGCTACCTTTTGGAATGCACAAAGCCAACAGTGAAATTTGGCAGAGGAGGGATAATGGGCTGAGGCTGTTCTTCAGGGTTTGTGCCCCTTGGTCCAGAGAACTAATAATGCTACAGGTTAAAAAGACATTTTAGACATTTATATGCTTCCAGCTTTGTAGCAATGGTTAGATTTCCTGTTCCAGCATAACTGTGTCCCTGCACACAAAGCAAGAGCCATATATCCATTGAGTTTCGAGCAGGGTCTTCTCATCCAACATCAGAGTCTGACCTCACCTCACACAAAAACACTTCAATGTTTTGTGGAAAGCCTTCCAGGAAGAGTGGAAGCTGTTTGAGCTGCAAAGCAGGGCAAGCCTATGCCAGTGTCCATGGTTTTGAAATGGGACGTCCAATGAGCTCATATAGATATGATAGTCAGGTGTCCACATACTTTTGACCACATAGTATATTTTCATGAAAAAAGACAAAAATAGAGAAGCAAGGTTTTGTCCCAGCAGAGACCAGTTACTGGTAATTGTTTCAGCACAGTTACTGTGGTATTACAGTGATAGAATTGTATTGATTTGTATTACAAACTACTAAATTACCTGACTTACATGGAACTAAAACCTGAAGCAGTATGATTATCACTGGGTTTTGTACAATGGTGTATCATTTCTTGCCACAATAGCATACGTGCACTTCTCCCTCTCCAGCCTCCCTCGCTTGAGTCAGAACGTTTCTTTTCATAGTAAAGTGCACAAGTACAGCGGGTGTGAGTAATTTTGGGTGATTGCGGAGGTGGGGCTGTTTTGAAACCCTTTCCTCAGTTTCACTGCAGCTCTGAGTGAATGTATCAGCCTCTCTGCCTCAGCTTTGCTCTTTTGATGCATAACCAAAGCATCAGCGGGGAGCAGAAGGCCTGGTATGATTGGCATGGCTGCCTTTACTTGAGTCCAACACTAATTGGCCTGATATTTACTACAGCAGCAGCATGTTGTTAAACCGCAGTGATGATAGTCAAATACCCTTCATTATCTTTGCAGCTCCAGCAACAACAGCTACGGCATTCGACCAACATTTTTTGCTTACTCTGATTAGAGAAGTTTTTATACACTTTACTTGAGTCATAATTTCAGCAGCATTGATTTCTGCAGTTGCTTGATTGGAGCATTGATTTGACCTTTTAAAAGATGAGCCCCAGCTAATTTGTCTCCTGTTCGGATGATTTTAGGCGTTACAGAAGCTGAATACTGAGTAGCTGTGGGGGGGTTTGGTTCATTTTGCCTACTGCAGGCCTTCTCCAATCAATGACTGGCATATTGTGGGTTTATAACATATTGTGGGTTCCGTCTGACTTTTTTTTTTTTTATTCAGTTTTTTACGTGTAGGTAATCATTTAGTTCTGATTATTGCCGAGAACAACACACACTAACAGACCAGCGCTAAGACAGTGTCACTGCAGTGCTGAGGATGATCCACCACCTAAATAATACCTGTTCTGTAGTGGTCCTGTGTAAATGCACCAATATCACTTTTTCCCTTCCAATAACGATTCCTGATCCTTTAGTATCGGCCGATACTAAACTCTATCTAACCTAACTCGCCTATAGGTCCTGATATTTATACAATTACATTTTTAAAATATTTTAATTTTGGTTAAATCTATGTTCAGTTTCACAAATAAAACACACTCAACTGATGTTTCAGAAAACTTTTTTTTGTTTATTTATTGCACATATTCAGCATTTACTATTATAAATTAGTAATAAGAACCATGTTTAGCAATTTGAGTAAATGTAAAATATCATGATTGTGCAAAACAGGTAAAAACAGATCTGAACAGTAAACAGATAAACCTGTGGTGTTTTCACCACAGCTTCTCTGGCTCAAAAACGGAACTGAATGTTGTTTCATATCCAAACTTCTCAAGTCATTTGTCCCATATGTGCATCTTGTTCGCTTGAGCAGCATCTCTGAGTGTCAATTCAGTAAATATTACCTTCTTCATGCTGTCAGTATCAGTGACTTTCAGTGTTTTTTCTGGCCTAGTTGAAGCAACAGGCCACGAGACCCTGCTGCTGAGTGATTCAGCTGACTGACAGGCAAAGCTAGTGGATGCACAGGCGCGGCTAGCAGGCTGCTATGCTAAAGGTTGAATCAAGGCTAAGGCTATCATTATGCTGAGAGTCTGGCACTTCCGCTCTCAGCCACATTAACCCAGTCTGTAAGTGACCACACAGCAGCAGACGAGTGATTACTGAAAGAAGCAGCTCAGCCATTCAAATAAGCATATCCCCATCACCAATACTGATCATGTGTTTAAGTACCAGTATCGGTGGCAAAAAAAAGGCAGAACAGAACGATCTACATACAATCACAGTACATGCACACACAGTACTGTATACACTAATATATAACACAGAACTAAACACATTACACAGTAATAGATTCCTTCATTGCAACACTACAAAGTACACCTATATGGTAAATGGGGATGATAAAATGTCTCTGATACCATTGACCATAAAATTCTCATAGATAGACTTAAGAACTGGTTTAGGCTTTTATGAGCTGTCCTAAAATGGTTCAGTTCATACCTGCAAGGAAGGGACTACTTTGAGGAAATTCAAAGTAATATTTCTGAGAGAGCCCCAGTGACCTGTGGTGTCCCCCAGGGTTTAATTCTTGGGCCATTATTATTCAATTTATACGTGCTGCCTCTTGGCCAAATCCTCTGAGACTACGGTGATGATTTATATGATGATAAACTGTCTAAACCATTCAGTATGTTTCTGTCCTTACTATGCTAAAATCTGGCACCTGTTAGGAGAATAAACTACTTTGTTCTCTCAGCTCTCTCCGTTTTATGTTAGCGTGGGCTAGCAGAGCTCAGATGACCCTGGCAGTGGTCCAGCCGTTTGAGAAGCACAGTGTAAGAGTGCGTGTGATTACGATGCTGTAAGAGACACAGACCTTCTGTCAGCACTCATTCACCTCTTAGTACAGGGAAGTCCAGGTGACTGGTCTGCTAATAAATGATTCTGCGATTTTCCACGCTGTTCCCAGAGGACTCTGAAGCCTTTTTCCACAGACAGCTTACATCTGTTGCTGTTATTTGTTTTGTCTTGCATTCATCTGTCTCCCATATTGGTCTGTGGATGTGTGAGTTTAAAATTAAAGGAGCTGCTGTTTTCACAGATGTCTCAGCAATGAGGGAAAACATTTCACACTGTATTTAAAGGGAATACCAACGATTTTTCAAAATGTCTGTGTAAACCAGCCGTTGAGATATTAACGAACTCAGAGAACAGAGAATCGTATATATCTTATCGTATCTTAAATTTTCTTATAAGAACCAGAAGCAAGATTTATGACAGCTTTCCTTAGAAAACATGGTAACACTTTGCTGTTCATAAGGCAACATGACGCCTACATAAGCGTTTCATGACAACTGACATATCCCTACATAACTGTTTATAAATGCTTGTTCCAATAAGTGTTGTTCGCTATAAAGGTTACATTAGGCAATTTTGATCAACACCAGGTTGTCAGCCAAAGTAGCCTTTATGACAGATGACGCCTGTTGTAATAAGCATTTATAAACAGTTATGTAGGGTTATGTCAGTTGTAATAACATTATGTAGCCTTATGAACAACACCCTACAGTAAAGTATTACCGAAAAAAATAACGAAAGATCATAAGACAAACATTAATTCATAAGAATGGGCCTCATACACCAACCATCCTTAAGAAGAACTTAAAAAGTAGTTTTCACACAGATTCACCAGTGTTTCACTTTTTGGGATTTGTTCTTAGGTAAGAAGGTGAAACACACAAAGGTGAAAACAGTTCTGTGGTTTAAGAACACAGCATGAATCTGACATAGACTTTTTCCTAAGGACCTTTATCATGAATATGTTTAAGAACAAACTTAGGAAGATATTGGTGAATGAGGCCCAATGCTCTTAAATGCAGTTCTCATTAAAAAATAACAAAAGCAGTGCTGCCGGAACGAGAATAGCCCAGCAACCAAAAGGCGTCTTGTGGGCAGCGTCCTGTGACCACTGATGAAGGACTAGAGGATAATAGAGTGGACAGTGAGTGGACACAGTGTTTAAAAACTCCAGCCACACTGCTGTGTCTGATCCATTGTACCAGTGCAACACACACTAACACACCACCTCCACGTCAGGGTTACTGCAGTGCTGAGAATGATCCACCACCCAAGTAGCACCTGCTCTGTGAGGGTCCATGGGGGTCCTGACCACTGAAGAACAGGGTAAAAGGGGGCTAACAGAGTATCAGAGAAACAGATGGACTACAGTCTGTAACTGTAGAACTACAAAGTGCAGCTATACAGTAAGTGGAGCTGATAAAATGGACAGTGAGTGTAGAAATAAGAAAGTGGTCAGAATGTTCTGCCTGATCAGTGTATATTACAGTCACTGTATGTATCTGTCTAATCACAGTACAGATGTTTTGTCCAAATTGTGCAGCCTTTTTTGACTCCATCTAACTAATGCTGTCATATGTTTTCCTTGTTTCTGACCAGGTGTCACAGGCCTGTTGAAGATGGACGAGAATGGCGACTGTGAAATTGATTTTGCTCTCTGGGACATGACGGACACAGACTCCGGAGTTTATGAGGTAACATTTTACACTTCCGTGCTGGAAAAATGACTTGATGCTTTAAGTAAGTGGCCTGGCTGCCTTAAGCTAGTAAATAGATAACATTGAACTTGAAATAATGTGTCCACAATGTAAAACTGATTGTATATTTGGATTTCTTTGATTAAATTGTGTTTTGAGAAAAATAAACCTCTTAAAGTTTTATTACACATCTCTATAAGAATAGCTCAGCCAGTTTGCAGTAAAGTGGCTGTAGTTTCTGAATAATGCACCATAGTATGTAATAAGCCTGGGATTCTAAGAGGTTCTAATAACATTCATGCATTTGTCTGTTTGTTGTAGATCGTGTCTGTGTATAACAGCAGTGTGAAGCAGATGGTTCTGGAGCCGGGAATGAAGGTCCACTGGCTGAAGGGCACTCCTCCTCCTGATATCCCTCTGTGTGGCTTTAAGAATGACAACCCTGCCTGTCTCGCCAGTAAGCAGCATTTAGACCAGGCCTGGGTGACATCTGCAAATAATTAATGCAATATTTTCATGTTAATAAATCTAGATTATCGATTACGTCAACACCCATATGACTATCAGGGTCCCATCTGTGGAAACTGTGCTGGAGACAATGGGAAATTTGTCCAGGCGTATTAATACGTTGTTACCCTCCATTGTTCTAACAATCCTTGGTCAATACCAGGAAAAGACAACAAAACATTATGTGTTAATTCATCTTATTTGGCCAGCTGTTTAAAAATAAATTAGGCCTATCTCATTCCGTACCAGTTCTCTCTCTACATCAGCAATGATTGCCTGTCAGGACTCAGCATTGGCTTACTTGTCAGTCACTGCAGATATCAGATTACCTCGCAAACAATAAAAATGTGGGTGCAAATAATGAAAGTGTCAGCCAGATATTTATAGCTGTTAAAAATATTCTGCACTGGCTATGGATCTTACCTTCACAGCCAAGCTTTAGAGTTTTTTGTGGAAACCTTGCATCCAACTCATCCCCCACATGTCCAGCGCAGCTCCAAGGCTGCCACTCTGTCATCCCGCTGGATGCTTACAGGTTTATTTGTTCCACATGTGGAGAACACAAGGCGTTCCCGAGGGGCTTAATCCTTCGATGGCACAGTCATCGTCAGTGGTAACCGAAGCATGCTGTCGTTTTATATTACTTCTCAGCTGGAATTCATTAAAACAAGTTGAGAAATTCTAGCCAAAGTCCAGATTCTAATCTCTCAACACAAACCACATTTGTGTTTGTAATTACATTTAAACATTAGAGAAAGATGAGCGTAAAAACTCTAGACCTCAAAATGCAGCTTTCCGATCCGAATCTCAACTTCGTCTTCTTACAGGAAACTCTGTTCTACATTTAAATGACACTGGCATTGTTCAGACGTTTCTGTTGTTGATCAGGCTGAAAGATTCCAGATGGAGCCCTCATCAGTACACATGGGGTGGACAAAATAATGGAAACACCACATGAAAAAAAACACTCACAATTGCAAAAGCAGCTAGGCAGGTTAGTCACACTGGGCTAACAAGTAACTAACTAACAAGGACTCGAAGAGCACTAAGCCCTAAGGCAGGGGTCGGTAACATGCGGCTCCAGAGTTACATGCGGCTCTTTTACTATCCTGTTGCGGCTCCACAGCACAATTCGATTTTTAAGTAATAATAAAACAATCATCCTTTGCAGTAAAATAAAGCTCTGCTTCTTAACATTTAGGTTGCCAACCCCTGGCTGGAATTCTTGACACTGTCGAGAATAAAAAATGGCAACAGATATCACATCCAGCCTAGAGTGAGTTATGACAAAGCCTGAAGGGGCAGCAGTTCAATCATAATGTCGTGCCCATATGAGCAGATAGTGAAAGAAAAAGAACAATTATGACTGATGGGTAGGAAGTAAAATTCTGCCAGCTTTTTTTTAAAATGAAAGATAAAATTGCTGCATACACTATATTTCCAAAAGTATTCGGTCGTCCGCCTTCACACACATACGAACTTGAGTGACATCCCATTCTTAATCCATAGGGTTTAATATGATGTTGGCTGACCCTTTGCAACTATATTAGCTTCAACTCTTCTGGGAAGGCTTTCCACAAAGGTTAGGAGTGTGTTTATGAGAATTTTTGACCGTTCTTCCAGAAGCGCATTTGTGAGGTCAGACACTGATTTTGGTCAAGAAGGCCTGGCTCACAGTCTCTGCTCTAATTCATCCCAAAGGTGTTCTATCAGGTTGAGGTCAGGACTCTGTGCAGGCCAGTCAAGTTCTTCTACACCAAACTGGCTCATCCTCGTCTTTGTGGACCTGCTTTGTGCACTGGTGCGCAGTCATGTTGGAGCAGGAAGGGGCCGTCCACAAACTGTTCTCACATAGATGGGAGCATGAAATTGTCCAAAATCTCTTGGTGCTGAAGCATTAAGAGTTCCTGTCACTGGAACTAAGGGGCCGAGCCCAACTCCTGAAAAACAACCCCACACCACCATAACCCCCTCCACCAAACTACACTTGGCACAATACAGTCAGACAAGTGTTGCCGTCTCCTGGCAACCGCCAGACCCAGATTCGTCCATTGGATTGCCAGATGGAGAAGCGTGATTGGTCACTCCAGAGAACACGTCTCCACCGCTCTGGAGTCCAGTGGCGGCGCTTTACACCACTGCATTGCACTTGTAAGGCTTGGATGCAGCTGCTCAGCCATGGAAACCCATTCCATGAAGCTCTCTATGCTGTTATTGAGCTGATCTGAAGGCCACATGAAGTTTGGAGGTCTGTAGTGATTGACTCTGCAGAAAGTTGGTGACCTCTGCGCACTATGCCCCTCAGCATCCGCTGACCCCGCTCTGTCATTTTACGTTGCCAACCACTTCGTGGCTGAGCTGCTGTCGTTCCACTTTCCAATCTCTTACACTTTGTTATAATCCCACTGACAGTTGACTGTGGAATATTTAGTAGTGAGGAAATTTCACGACTGGACTTGTTGCACAGGTGACGTCCGATCACGGCACCACGCTGGAATTCACTGAGCTCCTGAAAGCGACCCATTCTTTCACTAATGTCTGTAGAAGCAGTCTGCAGGCCTAGGGGCTTGGTTTTATACACCTGTGGCCGTGAAAGTGATTGGAACACCTGAATTCAATTATTTGGATGGGTGAGTGAATACATTTGGAAATATAGTGTATGTCTGACTGAGCAGCCACAGAGGCACAACATAACCTTCAACCACCAGAATGAAAGCATGCTGGTGTCATTCTGAAGCAGCAGACCGGTCAGTTAACCTTCTTTTCCCTCCATACTGGTGTTCTGATGAACCAAACTACTTCCTGCAAATGCACAATTCACACTCTGAGAGATAGAATGAGCTAACATTCCCCCCAAGAGACATCACATTACTAACATTAGCCACTGGAATGCTCTGAGCCACATCAGCTTCTGTTATTTAGATGATTTTAGCAGCAACTTAAAAAGAAAAACAGTTTGGGAGCTCGTCCTGTCACAGCGTTACTTACTAACTGCTTAATTAGCTTAGAGTTCAACTCATTTTGTAAACAGTTTTCACGGTCCACTCGTCTTGGAAAGCTGCTCACACACAGCATCTGTAGTGAGCACACACATTAAAATGTGCTTACATGATGCTGCATATATATATTGTTACATCATGTAATTTTTAGCTAATTGCTTATTAGTTCCAAATCATCACTTATCCAGTTAGTATCTAGAACTTTTAATCATATTAGCGTAATTAAGTTAAACTCTCTTGGAACTTACCATCATGCGACTTATGTCCTAGGAATTTTGGAGTGTAACTCATACTTACCTGATTAATATCTAGAACTTAAGGGGCTTTAAAAGTAAGCATTACCATAAATGCTTATGCATGTTTAAGTAAATTGTCATGACAGGCACATGTAGTGAAGTGGTCCCCCAATTTTAATAAGTTAATGAAGCAGGTTGATGGTTGATTGTGATTATAAAAGATAGATAGATAGATAGATAGATAGATAGATAGATAGATAGACAGACAGACAGACAGACAGACAGACAGACAGACAGACAGATAGATAGATATTATTACGTTATGTAATAAGTATCAGACTTTGTTTCTCAGTGTAACGCTGCATATTTTTGTCCTCTGTTTCAGAAACGGTCACCATGCACCAGATGATCTCCATAGTGGTGTGCTTCATCTTCATCATCATCGTTACGGTCACAGTCTTTATCTACAGGTAAGTTAAGCCCTGTGCCTCTTGGTGGGCATTCATGCATGCACATTCCTTTATGGAGTTTGCAGATTCTGATACAGTCTCTCTACTGTGGTCCCTCATATCCCCTCATTGTCACCCCCTCGTCTCTCTCTCTCCACACGTGTTGCTTTTTTAACCCCTGCTCGTCCTTTTTCCAACTTCTCTCACAAACTATCCTTTCCTCTCACACACGCCGTTGTTTTATCCTGCTTTCATTCTTTCTCTTTGTAACCTTTTTATTTTCCTAAATTCTTCTTTCTCTTTCCATCTTCCTCTCCCTGTTACTGGCTTCTCAGAGAGATCAATTACAGATATATTAGTAGGAAAAGAGACGGCCTGAAATAGATGCATTTGAATAGTTTCCACCTGCTCTAATGTTTTAGTACTAGTATAAAATATCATTGACTTATAATTCCTGAAATCTCTGATTCACACTTTCTCTGACTTTCCCAAAGACATGTGATTGATGTTTTCATTTATTTGTTATTTCTGTCTATTATACCTGTCTATATCTGTTTTTTATGTATAACTACTGTGTTTGCTTTATTAGGAGACACATTTCTAAAGTGGATGTTAGCTTGCTGTGTGATATTTTAGGGCCACTTTACTGGACATGGATTAAGCCTAGTCTTGGACTGATGTGCACTGGTTTTCTTGATTTCAGATTGAAAGTTCTATAGTATAGTTCATTTTAAATGTCACTTCTGCTAAAGTGAACCTGAAGGAGAGACAGTTGCAAGTAATAAATAATAATAGACCCCTTTCACATTTTCTCTGTTTTCTGCTTTAAGTACTTGTTGCAGGGTTACACTGTTTCTGCTAATAAGCTCCACGGACAAAAAAGGTGTCACTTTGCGTGTTTAAGGTGGTGGCAGCTTGTGAATAAAAATTGCTTTGCTTCCAGGCAAGAATTGCTTCTAGAAGTCAACACAGGTCCTTCACAACCAATTTCTGAAAGAACACTGCACAGGGAAGTGATTTTTATTCACAAACTGTGCCTGGGTGTTAGTTTCATCATTTGGCCACCATTCTGAATTCTGAATTTCCAGGATTTCTGCCACTGCAGGTTGACCCATATGACTAATAGCTTCCATACACATGCAAATCCAACTACTTCCTTCACGCTGTGACCTTTGGCAGCCCAAATGCAATCGCTCCTTTTTGCCCATCATTAACATCTACTTTGCAACCCAGTTTCCACACATCGAGAGAGACATTCACTGCACCGTACCACCTTTTCTCAATCTATGAATCTCGTCACGCACTCGGCAGGTATTTATAGTCCGATCATCCTCTTGCAGTGCCATCTGCAGGAGCCTGAAGTTACTATCACTTTAAACATGCAAAGTGACTAATTCTTTGTCCGGGGAGCTCATAACAGTAATGACAGTGATGGCTAAGTGGAGCTTGTACAGCTCATCTAAGCATAAACAACCTCACCTCACTTTCCTTGGCAAATGCATGGTTTATGCATTTAGGAGAGACAATGGAATAAACTTGGTCATACAGAGGAAAGTAGCTGTTGACATATGACTTCCGCTGTGCATAGTACAGTCTTAAATTAGTTATTTATGAGCCCATGCAGTGATCGATTACAGACGCATGCTGGTTTTTAATGCAGTACCATCTGAGGGATCAAAGGTCACATGGTTCATATCACTGCTTTATATTTTATTTCACATACTCTCCCATCTTCACTGGACTTGGGATTTTATATAATTTGGCCCAGGTTGCCTAACCTTTTGCAACTGGACGCTTGATAACATAAGATGGAAATGCATCCTTTATATGATTATAAGGGTCTTAAACAACTTGAACAACACTACCCATAATTCACTGTTAGCCAGTTGCAGTCTGGGTTCTAAAGGAGTTGTGGTGAGAACAATAACCTATAAATTCTGGGGCGTTTTCGCATATAGTTCATTTTAAATGAACCAAACTGAGTTCTGTTAAAGGAAACCAACTGCACGTGACCTCAGTTCTTTTTGTGTTCACAGTGTAGGTGAACTATAAAGTGGTCTTCTTTCTGGTCCTTTGAGATCTGAGACCACTTCTTGTTCAGACCACAACTCCATTAGACCCCTTTCTCATCACTCACACGGTGCTCACAAAGTGGGCAGCGTTCACTGATAAATCTGACCTTTCAATATGGCAAGAGGAAATACCACACAGGCCTGCTGCTCTGCTATTGGCAGTGCTGAAATGACTGGCCGAAGTGACCTCAGTTCAGTTTGTTTTTGGGGCCGTTTAGAGGGGTCTGAGTTTGTTTGTCATGTTCACATATGAAAAAGAAAACCTTGACTCAGTCCACTTTAGACAGTGTTTTCACATATAGTTTGTTTTTAAAGAACCGAAGAGAGTTCTGTTAAAGTGGAACCAACTGCAAATGGCCTCAGTGTAAGTGAACTATAAAGAGGACTCTCTTTCTGGTCCTTTGAGATCTGAGACCACTTCTTGTTCAGACGACAGTATCATTAGAACTCAGACCCCTTTCACAGCACTCACGGTGTGCACAGCGTTCTCTGATAAATCCATATAAAGAATAAATATCAGGTGACAAGAAGAACCACCAGACCTGCCTGCTGCTCTCCTATTGGCCACGCTGAAATGACTGGCCGAAGTTGTCTCAATTCGGTTCGTTTTTGGGGTCGTTTAGAGGGGTCTGAGTTTGTTTGACGTGTTCACATATGCAAAAGAAACCATGACTCAGTGGTCAGATGCTGAAACGGCCCAAGTGTGAAAACGCCCTGAAATGGCCCAGTGTGAAAACGTGCCTAAAGAGGATCAGAAAGAGAGCTTTATGAGTTTGCGAACATCGTGAACACAAAAAGCCCTGAGGTGCTGCTGGTTCCTTTTCAGGTTCACTTCAACAGAGCTGAGTTTGGAGAACTACATGTGAAAAAACCCTGGACTTAGGCTTAGTCTAGGTCTGAGAAACTGGCACCCTAAGTATTTGTGCTTTGTTTTGGCTCATGAATGAACCAGTGCTTGTGTTTAGACATGCAACCAAAGTGCACTTTTTTTTTCTTTTCTGTATATTCTGAAAACTTTCTATGAATAGTCACTAAATGTCTTTCAGTGCCAATAAAGTCAATACAGCAGTGATTGTCGACACGTTTCTGAGCTGTTGCTACATTATTTCTAACTCTGCCATGATCCTCCTTCCTGTGTGCTGCACACACACTGTTTGTTTATCCTCCGTTCTTTTCCATCTCTTCCTTTCCTCTATGCTCTGTTCTCGTCCTCTCTCTCATTGTGCTTTGCCGTTTTTCTTTTGCTTTCACTCGCTCCATCTCTTTCACCCCCCACGTTCTGTCCGTCAGAAAGGTGAAGCTGGAGAACGAGTTGGCCGCTCAGCTTTGGAGGGTTTACTGGGAGGACATTCAGATAAGCAACCTGGACAAGGCGCTGCGCCGGGCCTGCAGCAGGCTGACCCTATCATTGGTGAGAAAAGATACATTAGTCATATACCTGTACTAGTCATCACTCCTCTGCAGTGTGTGATTGTGAACTACTCTGTTTTCTGCCCACAGAGGGGCTCTAATTATGGCTCACTGCTGACCATGGAGGGAAATGTTCAGATTTATGCCAAAACCTGCTACTACAAGGTATGAGAACATTTCAGAGTCATTTACTGTTTAAAGCCATACTATGTTAGTTTGGGGGATTTGGAGACCTCTCTGGTGGAACTGTGTAATTGCACAGCTGTAACTTAGATTGCCCCCTTCCCCGAGTGGATGAATCAGATGATTGCAAGAGAATTGAAGTAGAACTCAGTCATAACACGTTGAATGACATGCCATCTGAGGATGTGAGCGAATTATCATCTATTGTCATCATTTCTTCATCAGTACTGTATAATGTTGATTTTGCATTTAAGGCCTAAACATTAAGCCAGACCTTCTTTTCCATCCTGTGCGTGTGATGTTAATACAGTATGTAAAGAAGCATGCCGTGGTCTAAAAAACTCTTGCCAAATCTGACCCAACACCTCTGGCTTTTAAATGATTATTTCAGGCTTTACAGGGTTACTCATATTTTAGTATGTTTCCTCCTGGCTTCAGTTTTTTTTTTGATGCATATAGTTACTCATTTTCACCAGAGGGGTATCCAAATCCACAAATCTTACATAGTGCAGCTTTAACCTCTTCAACTCCTTGAGACCACCGGTACTTCTAAAACTCCCTTCATTATATTCTTCATAATTTCCATATTTCATAAGCTACATTCAGAAGCTGGGCGTCGTATGAGGCTGTAGCTCTTCTCTCCAGTCAAGTACAGAGTGATGTCATTTTAGACCCTTTTTTTCTACTGAAAGTCGAGCCGTTTTTCCCCAAATCTGGGCTATAAACTATAAACAGACGGCGTCTCTTCAGTGATCTGCTCTGGAAACATTACTTTTATAAAATAACACAAAGAGTGTCTGAGATTTTTGGCTTTCAGCAGTAAATTATAAGCATATAGTGATATGTGGAGATCATAAAACACATGTTCTGTTCATTTGAAGGGAGATTTTACAAAAAAGAAATAAATAAAACAAAAATTTACATTTATGTCATGCGGTTACTGAATAATTTGTCTTACGATTTGGTCATGTAAATTCAGATGGACAAACTAAAATATACCCTAGAGAATAAGAGGTTAAATATGCAAAGATCTGTGAATATGCACAAGTATGCAAATTGTAGATGCCTGCTTGGCAGTCTAAACATCTCAAACTTTAATTTACTTTAGTGCCAACGTGTTCTATGGCTGTTAATTTCGTGTCGCCGCTCTGTAATCCTCTCATCAGCATATTTTAGTATAATGGACAATGTTAGGTCTGATCTTAATCCGATGTAAAAGACTATGTAGCACCCCATGAAGCATTTTATTCAGATATACTGAAAAACGCCTTTATTTTCAATGGAAAAATGTGACTCTGCACTGTTGAAACAAATTGACACAAATATCTAATCATAAGAAGCCATCCAGGAGGAATTTGTCGTAAAAAAAAAAAACACATTTTTGAGTGCAGGGGGTCTTTAAGTGATTGTTGTCTAGCTTATACTACAACTTTAGCATCAAGGTTCTCAGGAACATTGTATCGAAAGAGGCATTTTGCCATTTTATTTTTAAATATTTTATAAGATTGAGATTTTTTTTTTATTTGATGCTGCTGGCTGTTCACTGTATATAGTGAATATATCATTAATTCATGTATTATATGTTCATTATAATGTTCCTTATGTCCTCAGTCTTGCATTAAGAAGCCATTTATTCTTATCCAATGCCGATTTCTCTGACAAGCGAAGAGAGCAGGCAGAGAGAAACTAATGTTCAAGTGTTAATGCGCTTCTTCTCCAGGGAAACATTACAGCCATTAAGTATGTCAACAAGAAACGCATCGAGCTCACCAGGAAAGTGCTGTTTGAACTCAAACATGTGAGTATGTGTTCAAAGCCTCCGTCTGTCCTGTGCTTTTAGAATAATTATGTTTATATGACATTCAGGGGGAGGTTAATAGACCAGGACAGGCTGAACTGATGACTTCTTCTCTTCTCTTCTCTTCTCTTCTCTTCTCTTCTCTTCTCTTCTCTTCTCTTCTCTTCTCTGTTATCCTCTTCTCTTCTCCTTTATCCTCTTATCTCCTCTTCCTCTGTGATTTTCTTTTGTATTCTCTTCTCTTCTTCTCTTTTCTTCTCTTCCTCTCTCTCCTGTTCTCTTCTCTTGTAGATGCGTGATGTACAGAATGAACACCTGAACAGGTTCATTGGAGCCTGTACTGATGCTCCAAACACCTGTATTCTGACGGAGTACTGTCCCCGGGGCAGCCTGCAGGTACTTACAGTGCTTTCATAAACAGCGTTCTCACAATAAAACACACACAAACCTCAGATAAGGTTACTGCTATAAGAAAACCTTATTGTAGTGAGTTTCCCTTGCATTATGTCTTTATGATCATCAGACAGTGGCCCTTAGGCTCCCAGTAATGTGTCAGAAACATATGAGGGTGAGGTTTAGGTTTTGGGTTGAGGTTAAGGTTAGGGTTAGGATTAGGGCCAGGGTGAGGCTTAGGTTTTGGGTTGAGGTTAAAGTTACGGTTAGGACAGGTACCATTTGGCTCCACCCTGTTTGGCCTTATTTGCTTTTATAGAATACAATGTGGTGGTGAAAGATACAGAGGATGTCTGTGTTTCTGTTTTTCTCCACGTTGTCTGTCCTTCCATGCACACATTTGAGCACACATTTAATCAAGTATGAATGTCATTCAGCCTCTGTGAATGTGATGCAGTATTTAATGCATATTAACCATATGTGACTTTCAACTCCTTATGACCTTCTTTATGAGTGAATTCCTGTAGCGTGAGCTCAGGAATAGTAAATGGTTGAGTGTGTGTGTGTGTGTGTGTGTGTGTGTGTGTGTGTGTGTGTGTGTGTGTGTGTGTGTGTAACCCACAGGACCTGATGGAGATTGAGAGCATCACATTGGACTGGATGTTTCGCTATTCTCTGATTAATGACATTGTTAAGGTCAGTGTACTGTACAGGTCTTTCATGTTCATCTAGACTCTAAAAGCATTGCTTTTAGGGATGTAAGGAACTTTGCCATAGTGTGTTGAGAACAATTGATGTGAATGCTGTGCATCCTGATTTCTGACTGTAGATTGACCTATACCTGTATGTCTATTGAATGAAATTACAAGCTTTTAGAAATCCTGCAGCTATTCTTGTCATTTTGCTATAAATTTATGTTATATGTTCATTGTAAAACAGCTATACCAGTATTAATCTCAATATGTTGTATACTTAAACATGATTTTTTTATAAAGCAGTGGATTATAGCTACATCACTGGACAAAATAAGTTTCATCAGAATGTGTTTATGACTTCAAATTTATAAAAAAGTAGCTTTATTTTCATCGCATGAACGCAGCATTCACATATATATATATATATATATATATATATACAGTCACTGATGTCTTTGATGTCATGCTGCATGATGTTGAGTAGAATTCCATGTCTGTTAGCTTGGACTTTGTTGGACAGTAGCTGGTGATTGAAGGACATAGATAAATGTTGCCATATAGATTACATTCAGAACAGGCTTGCATGAGTAATACTTATTGGTATCATATGAGTTTCCATGATAGATCATTAAGGGCTGCAAAAACAGAACAGATAAATTTACTTGCACAGCACACAGTGATATACTAATGTAGTGCTAGAGCAAGTGACTTAACCACTCTGCTAAAGAGCCAATTACAAAGCTCACATGCACAGCTGAAAAGCTACTCTTTCCTTAACTACAAGCCTGTAAAAATGCTATAACTGAGATTATTCTCACTCTCTGTGAAGCTGTAATGGCTATTGTCACAACAAACGTGAATCACGAGTTTTTAAATATAAAATACCATATTTATGATATATGTGTATTAAGTGTATGTATTCATTTTTGTAGGTCTTTATGGTGTAAGTATCTATTAAGATTTGTTTTGGGGGGTTCCCTCTTACACAGTACATAATGGCGTTTTTGTAATTTTTTCATATTTGAAATTTGCTCAAAGGAATAGTTAGCATTTTTCTTGTCCTTATCGTCCAACTAATTCAGCATAAAGTAACAAATAATTTAACAAGAAAGAACAAACAAAATGTATATAACCTGTACTGTCTCAATGAATCAACAATAAAGTAAATGCTTTCTTAGATTCTGCTGTACCTACTGCTGTAATGTAGGGAACATTAATATGTGATGTGTCCACTTGTGAATGGTAAGGAAATTATATCGTTGTCTCTCCTGTATGTAGAGTGGAGGGGTTTATAGGAGCATCCATAAGAGATGTTATCAGAGCAGGTCTGCAGCTGAATGAAGATAGTCTTTGAGAGAATATTTCAGGTTGGTGAATTTGAAGGAGTAATGCTAGATCTTCATTTTACAGGGTATGGCATTCCTCCACAACAGTGTGATCATCTCCCATGGCAACCTGAAGTCCTCCAACTGCCTGGTAGACAGTCGCTTCGTGGTGAAGATCACAGATTACGGCCTGGCCAGCTTCCGCAAGGAGAACAACTTGGAAGACACACATGCTTTCTACGCGCGTGAGCGACATAAACCTGCAACACACACACTCTGAAAAAGGAAGAATCCCTTCCAGCAGGACTGCAGCATGCATGTGGGGGAATGTGTGACCAAACATCCCTAGAGTTATAGGAGAGAATGCAGATTATAACATTTTATGGGCATTTTCCTTGTTTTTTAAAAAAAGTGCCCTTTTAGTTAAAAACTTAAACAGATTTGCAATTGGATCTTAAGGTTAAAGCACTAGTTTGGCAATAATTAACCAATTTCCTTTTAAAAGGACAAATTTTGTCATCTAGATGTCTGCTGCTATTGTTTTTAGCTATGTGAAACATTTTTTTCCATGTTTATATGTAACAGTATGTCATACAGTGTCAGAAAGCACATAAAGTCTATTTGAGATTACTTAACAACGCATCATGGTTTGAGACAAGTGAGGTAATTCAGTCGTGCTATTAGCACAGTGCTAATTGGTTGGGTGTGAGCTTCCATTCCATAAACAGTGACAAATAAAGGGAAAAACCTTAATAAATGAGGTGCAATACATGATACAATTAACCCCTTAAATGGCTAAGACCCAAAGATGAGCCCAAAGTTTTATTATACACTTTTATATTCTATTCGGGGGCAGTCGTGGCCTGGAGGTTAGGGATCTGGCCCTGTGACTGGAAGGTTGCCGGTTTGATCCCCAGAGCCGACAGTCCATGACTGAGGTGTCCTTGAGCAAGACACCTAACCCACAACTGCTCCCCGGGCGCCGTGGATAGGGCTGCCCACCGCTCCGGGCAAGTGTGCTCACTGCCCCCTAGTGTGTGTGTGTTCACTAGTGTGTGGTGGTGTTTCACTTCATGGATGGGTTAAATGCGGAGGTGGAATTTCCCCGGTTGTGGGATCAAAAAAGTATCACTTATAGCCTGATCTAGTTACTGAATAATAAGCTTTAGTATGTGACTCACCTGGGATGTTATTGGGTTATGCTCTGTGGCATGTACAAAAATGCTGAGAAGGCCCAGCTGACCTCTATTTTGGATCAAGAGGGCAAAATGAAAGATCTGAGTGACTTAGAAAGAGGGATGGCATGAGCTTCAGTCACAAATACTGCTCAACCAGCTAGTGTTGCGCTAGGAACAGTGACTAAAGTGACATCTGCCTTCAGATCTGTCGGAAAGATGTCAGTAAATAGTGTTGGACATTGTGGTTGAAAGCAAACATTCAATGAGCGAGGTGCATTAATGTGGTAGGAACAGAAGAGCAGCTGTTCCTCAGGTGACTGACGGTGTCAGTGTAGGACGATATTAGATTGTCAGGAAGAACAGTCCGTCCACAGCTACATACAGAGTGATATTTTGGCAGAGATGCAGTGAAAAGCCCTCATTACAAAGACGAATGCATATTTAAAAGTTCAGTAAGCTCTTGTTTACAGAGGTGTGGGGGAAAAAAGGGATCTGATAGGATTGCCCACCGTGTTCTCCACAAGTGGGAGAGGACGTGTGCAGCACACAGCACGAGAACAGTACAAGCCTGGATGCTTGACCCCTATAATGAGGGGGTCGATTGGCTCTGTTGCTGTGGAGAGGGTGTTTTATTGGCATGATTTGGGTCCACTCATCCTCTTATAGGGGAGAATCCGTGCAAGTTATTGACTTATTACCTTTATACAGTGATGGTGAGATCCTGTCCTGATGTGATCTACAAAACACCAACTGAGAGAATATGTTTTGGGAGAATGGGGATCCAGCCTTCCAGTAGAGTTCCAGAGGCTTGCATGTCAAAACATGTTGAAGCTGGTCCAGCAGCTCATATTGGACCAATTCTTTACTAAGACACTTTATTCAGATTTTTTTTTATTTGTTGCCAGAACTAAATAAGGCAAATATGTTTTGGCCCACTGACTACTGGGGTGAGATTATGTAAATTCTATTTTTTGCCCAGCTGTTGCTTTAAAGTTAGAGTAGACCGTTTAGCTATAGTAATGGATTTGCCAATGGAAACTCAGCGTAATAACAGTCATACGTGTGTATGTGTAGGAAAGCTGTGGACAGCACCAGAGCTGCTGCGTGATGAGAACAGGCCGCCCTGTGGTACGCAGAAGGGAGATGTGTACAGCTTCGGAATCATCCTACAGGAACTGGCTCTGCTCAAAGGAGTCTTCTACGTGGATGGCCCACCGCTCAGCCCTAAAGGTTAGACACACCTCCTGTCCCCTAATCACTACACTGAAAGGTCAGCAGCACTGTATACAGCACTACTGTAGCAAACAGAAATAGCCCTCTGTCAATATTCCATACAGTAGAAAAACAAGTGTAGAGTACATTTTCACTTTTTTTTACTTTTTTTACTTTTTGCAGTTTTTTGTAGTGTATTTCTATTTATTCAGTGTTCCTAATCACTGTTCTCTAAATATATATACATACATTTTGTATATGTATTATTATATACAATATATATATATTATTAAATACATTGTATATGTATGGTATATTATACAATCCTTATAGTTTTTTCTAACATTATATTTGGTGAATGGAGGAGCAGCAAAGTAAGAATTCCATTGTAGGGTGTAACTGCCTGTTTCTGCTGTGCATAGGACTCTTGAATCTTGAATCTATGGAAGACTATTATATAAGGAACACAAATGGTCTCTAATCACTACTCCCTGCATTAGAACACTAGAACATTAGAACAGTAGAACACTAGAACTATTGTAAGCAGAAATTAGTTCTATAGGGTTAATCACAAAGAGGGGACTAATCACCTTTCAGTACATTAGGATATCAAGAGCACTATACAGGATGCTGATTTATGGAACCGAAAGTCTAGGTTCACATTACCAGGCTGAAGTGGCCTTAATGTGACATAGATCTGATGTTTTCAGAGTTGTGTGAACATGCAAGTGCAATCTTTTCAAATCAAATCTATGTTCAGATCACAAGCCTCATTGCTCAATTGCAGTTTTTTGCTCAGATCAGATCTTTCTAATGTGATGGGTCACGTTTAGGTAGTTATGTGACTCAAATCTGTCGTTATAAACCCGTGTCCTAAAGTAACCCGCATGCACACATCCTCAATCAATAACATCACATGACTGAACCATGCGTGTCAGCAGAACAAGCCTTAATCACAAACATATTTTGCTCTAAACTACTTTTAGATGTTCACTATTAGAGCAAGATTAAGGCAAAAAGGGTCAGATGCTTTTACAGCATTTCTTGGCTCTAGCTTAAGGTTAAGTGCTGCTGCCAAATTGATGGTGCACGCATAATGCAAAAAACAAATTCCTCTGAAAACATCAGATCTGTGACACATTAAGGAGAAGAATCGTATTTATGCCACTTCAGTCTGGTAATGTGAATATAGCGAATATGGTCCCCTCGTCACTGTTCTGTACATACACTATATTTCCAAAAGTATTCACTCACCAATCCAGATCACTGAATCTAGGTGTTCCAATCACATCCATGGCCACAGGTGTATAAAGCCAAGCCCCTAGGCCTGCAGACTGCTTCTACAGACATTAGTGAAAGAATGGGTCGCTCTCAGGAGCTCAGGGAATTCCAGCGTGGTACCGTGATCGGACGCCACCTGTGCAACAAGTCCAGTCGTGAAATTTCCTCACTACTAAATATTCCACAGTCAGCTAACAAAGTGGAAGTGATTGGGAACGACAGCAACTCAGCCAGGAAGTGGTCGCCCATGTAAAATGACAGAGCGGGGTCAGCGGATGCTGAGGGGCATAGTGACCAGAGGTCACCAACTTTCTGCAGTCAGTCACTACAGACCTCCAAACTTCACATGGCCTTCAGATCAGCTCAAGAACAGCGTAGAGAGCTTAATGGAATGAGTTTCCATGGCCAAGCAGCTGCATCCAAGCCTTACATCACCAAGCGCAATGCAAAGCGTTGAACGCAGTGGTGTGAAGCGCCGCCACTGGAGTCTAGAGCAGTGGAGACATGTTCTCTGGAGTGACCAATCATGCTTCTCCATCAGGCAATCCGATAGACGAGTCTGGGTTTGGCGGTTGCCAGGAGAACGGTACTTGTCTGACTGCATTGTGCCAAGTGTAAAGTTTGGTGGAGGTGGGATCATGGTGTGGGGTTGTTTTTCAGGAGTTGGGCTCGGCCCGTTAGTTCCAGTGAAAGGAACTCTTAAAGCTTCAGCACCAAGAGATTTTGGACAATTTCATGCTCCCAACTTTGTGGGAACAGTTTGGGGACGGCCCTTCCTGTTCCAACATGACTGCACACCAGTGCACAAAGCAGGTCCATAAAGACGAGGATGAGCCAGTTTGGTGTGGAAGAACTTGACTGGCCTGCACAGAGTCCTGACCTAAACCTGATAGAACACCTTTGGGAGGCCTTCTCGTCCAACGTCAGTGTCTGACCTCACATATGCGCTTCTGGATGAATGGTCAAAAATTCCCATAAACACACTCCTAACCCTTGTGGAAAGCCTTCCCAGAAGAACTGGAACTGTTATAGCTGCAAAGGGTGGGTGACATCATATTAAACCCTATGGATTAAGAATGGGATCTCACTCAAGTTCATATGCATGTGAAGGCAGACTAGCGAATAATTTAGCATAGAAATATAGCATAAGAACACTAGAACTATGGTTTCTAATCACTGTTCTCTATTTGAGATATTCAGGAGCACTATATAGGCCTCTGTTATAGGGAACAGAAATGGCCTCTAATTGCCTGTATTACAAAATGAGGAGCACTATTCTCTTCCTGTTCCACTGTTGGCTTCGCACAGTTGAACAACAGTACCGAGCTAGATTGCGTTTAATGTGAGACAGATAAACTCTCAAAAAACATGGTTCTTCAAGAGTTCTTTAGTAAAGAAAATGGTTCTATATAGAAACATAGACACTCAAAGAACTTTTTGCAAGATTAGAGGCTTCCTTGTGTCATTAAGGTGTTCTCCATGTTGATGGATAATGTGCAGAAATGTGCTACAAATTGTTCTATATAATGACAACTATATATTACATAAATTATATAAATTCTATATTGAAAAGGGTTCTGTGTAGCACCCAAAAGGGTCTATTACAAGCTTGACCTCATAACAGTAGAAGGACCATTTTCTAAAAGGTTTTATATAGAACCATCTACAGCACATTCTCCATCAATCTAAAGAACATTTCATGATGCAAAGAACCCTTTAATCATTGGTGTTTTTTGAGTGCCATTGTTCTGTACAGAGCCATTTTCTTTACTGAAGAACCTTTGAAATACCATCTTTTTTAAGAGTCTCGCTGTTTTTAGTGCCTCTCTAAAGTGGTATTTCAATAGAACCATACTAAATAATCTTCTGCGATGTTTTACAATCCTGAAAGCTAAAACTCGCTGTAAAAACAACAGGAGCCACTGCATTGCCGACTTTCCTGGTAATGTGTCGGCTTCTGTTCACACATGAATCCTCCTGGTAATTTTGTGGAAATTGTTCTAGGTCTTGTGCATTTGAATTACCGCGTCAGTCTTACTGGGATTTTGGCTTGCGTTTGCACTGAACCGTCCCATTTAATTACCTGTGTAAAAGGGCATGTGTGGAACACAAATAGCTCCCTAATCAGTATTCCACACACTGGAAAATCAGAGTGCGCTATAGGTCATAGTTTATAGTGCATGCTCATTGATGCCCAGCAGTGTGGCCATCAGGATGTAGAAGGTGTTTCATTTTAAGCGTGAGCACCCAGGATGTGACAGGAGGAAGGATGCGCTCATTACACTGGAGAGAGGGTCTGCATTCTAATTGGACGTTTCAGCGTGGATCTGTTTAGCATTAACAAGACTGTTTATCACACTGTGTCTATGAGGCTAATTACAGCAGCTGCTCCATTCACAGACCTGTCTTCAGCACCTTCACCTCATCTCACCTCTGTATCCTCTGGTACTCTCCTCAGTTCCTCACCTCTGTATCCCCCCATTCCTCCTCCGCCTCTCTCCTCAGCTCCTCACCTCTGTATCCCCCATTCCCCCTCTGCCTCTCTCCTCAGCTCCTCACCTCTGTATCCCCCCGTTCCTCCTCTGGTACTCTCCTCAGATCCTCACCTCTGTCTCTCCCAGTTCCTCCTCCGCCACTCTTCTCAGCTCCTCACTTCTGTATCCCCCCATTCCTCCTCCACCACTCTCCTCAGCTCCTCACCTCTGTCTCCCCCTCCGCCTCTCTCCTCAGCTCCTCACCTCTGTCTCCCCCTCCACCTCACTCCTCAGCTCCGCACTTCTGTATCCCCCATTCCTCCCCTGCCTCTCTCCTCAGCTCCTCACCTCTGTCTCCCCCCTCCACCTCTCTACTCAGCTGCTCACACTTGTATTCCCCATTCCTCCCCCGCCTCTCTCCTCAGCTCCTCACCTCTGTATCCCTCTTCACCTCTCTCCTCAGTTCCTCACCTCTATGTCCCCCATTCCTCCCCCGCCTCTCTCCTAATCTCTGTCTCCTCCTCCGCCTCTCTCCTCAGCTCCTCACCTCTGTGTTTGTGTCTGGTGTTCGGTAATGAGCTTCCGCTTTTGTCCTCCTTATTTACATTCCTCCTCTGTCAGCAGCTCTCGCTCTGCTACACCACTTACTGCCAATCTGCCATCCACTCACACACCACTGATAGAGAGAGACAGAGAGTGAGACACAGCAAGAGGGAGAGAGTGACAGAGAGAGTGAGAGAGAGGGAGAAGTAGGAAAAGAGGGAGAGAAAGAGTGAGAGAGAAAGAGGGAGGAAGAGAGATGGATGGAGGGACAGAGAAAGAGTGGGAGGAAGAGAGATAGAGAGAAAATGGGAGGAAGAGAGAGAGAAGAAGGAGGAAGAGAGATGGAGAGAAAGAGAGAGAAAGAGTGGGAGGAAGAGAGAAGGAGAGAAAGAGAAAGAGGGAGGAAGAGAGACGGGGAGAAAGAGAGAGAGAAAGAGTGGATGGAAAAGAGATGGAGAGAAAGAGAAGGAGTAGGAGCGAGAGATGTTTGATGTTTGATATTTTTCCAATTTTAAGTACGCAATGTTTTGGATGTTTTTAAGATTTTAAAGCGAGACATCCGTATAAATAAATCCTTAAATACGTAAAGTCTTGAAACGTCTTCCTTCATAGTGAAGAGTTTTGAGCAATCTCATACATTTAAGTCTGGACTAGTCTAGTCTGCAAATCTTTAAATGAAAAAACATGATCTGTTCCTGATTTTTAAGACTTTCTAGCTTATTAAGATTTCATTTGTTACAGTGTGGAGAAAAAGTGAAACAGTGGGAAAGAGAAAACAAGAGAAAAAAAGAGAAGATGCAGAGAGAGAGAGAGAGAGAAGATGAGAGAAAGAAACAGAAAACAGAAAAGGAGCAAGAAAGAAGAAGGGGGAAGAAAGGAAGAGAGAGCGAGAGAGACAGAAAGGGGTTGGGAGGGAGAGAGAGAAAGAGAGAGAGAGAGAAAGCAACATGGAGAAAGAGAGAGAGAAAAGACAGGGGGCAGAAAAAGAGAGTGAGAGAGAGAGAGAGAGCAGTCCAGAGAAAGAAACAGGGCAGAGAAAGAGAAATAAAAAGGAGAAAGTGAGAGGCGGCAGATCAAGCATACACAAGAGACACATTTCTGGCACAGCGCCAGGTGATGAGTAGAGCGGAGGGAGGTGGTAATGAAAGAATGCCATAGGAACTGTAAAGAAAAGCAAGGAGGGAGGGAGAGTGAGAGAGAGAGAGAGAGAGAGAGAGAGAGAGAGAGAGAGAGAGAGAGAGAGAAGACAATGTTCAGACACAAATGGAGACACACTGACAGAAGGCGAGGTGGAGCAGAGATCAGAGAAGCTGAACAGATGAGGCAGAATGGAAAGAAGTTGCAGCATGTGGTTCAGTGCAGGTCTGTGTTCGAGTTTTCAGATATTCAGTTAACCCTCGTGTGGTGTTGATGTTTGTGTGGTCTGGTGGACCCACCACATTATTGTTATTTAAATCAATACAGCCATTAACAGTTCATGTAAAAATACCAGATGATTAAAATGTCACAAGTGGTCAGAGTAGGCTTCTCCTGTAGCAGCTGTAGCCAGTCAGCAGCCTGTTCATGTTGTCCACCCTCACACACACCCACACACACACACACAATCTTCTAAACCGCTTATCCTTCTGAGTCGCAGG